>NC_086002.1:957500-1097500 GCF_030014385.1 Trichomycterus rosablanca | reverse complement strand
TACGCCTTCGGTCGTACTCGACAAACGCGGGCCGCTCTTTCCGGCGATTCGATCGGTGTAGTTCAGCGACGTCTAATTACCGCGCAGCAGCGTCAGCTCTCGTGCAGCGTCATCAGTATTACGACCCTTTAAAAACCTCGTAATTCGGAGGATCCGGCCATGTACAGGAGAGAAATGCACACGGGACGAAACGTGCAGGGTTCTGAACGTGTTTATTCAGCGCAGGACGCGTTAGAGACGATTTTTTTTTAAAACCCTCGTTCATTATTCCTATAGGAGATCTGAGTCTCCAAATATGGGCATAACGAGGACTACAGGACGACGCACGTGGTCTATTTACTGCTGGCCGCTAAATAAGAAGCATCTGGGGGGGTCAAAAGGGGGTGGTGCATGGGTAGAGGATTGGAAACAACCAGATGGGGAATAAAGGTGGGGTATAATGATAATAAAAACATCCAGAGAGCAGCAGTTCAGCAGGCAGAAACACCTTGTACACAAAAGAGAGAATGGAGACCATAATAATTCAAATAATAATCCATAATTAACGGAAGTAGATCTGTGAGACTAGAACTAAATCTACAGTATAATGAAAATAAGTGGAGGGAAAGTGCATCATGGGATGTGTAGTTCTTTTCCCTCGTAAAAACTACAAGTATGCAACAAAGGTTCTGAAGTTCACTACAGAAGCGCCCGCTTACTTTTAAACTCGGTCCAGTACTTCATCGCCGTGACCCTCTCCCCAGGTCCTGTAACAGCGGACAGTCCCAAAGAGCTGACCTTCTCCGACGTGGACTCCACCTCCGTGCGCGTGTCCTGGCGCCCCCCGGCCGGCCGCGTGACCTCGTACCGCGTGCTGTACTCCGGCCCCGCGGAGGGCGAGCGCGAGCTGCTCCCGGCCCCGAGGGGGACCGACAACGACGCGCTGCTGCGGGACCTGAGACCCGGGACGCGGTACACGGTCCGAGTGCTGGCCACCACCGATCGCGGCTCCACCGCGGTCATGGAGGGGACTCACGCCACCGGTGAGCCCCGCGGGAACGCCACGCCACGCCTTACACTTCCTGCTGTACTTCCTAGATCGCTAACTTCGCCGCTCTGTGCGCCCCAGGTGTCCCCGCTCCCAGCCACATCCAGTTCAGAGACGTGGGCCCGTCCACCTTCGTGGTGGTGTGGAGGGCGCCGGGAGTCCGGCTGAGCGGCTACCGCGTCCTCGTCACTCCCAAGAACAACGACGCGGCACCTAAGGAGTTGAACGTGGCGCCGGACTCCACGCAGGTCATCGTCACTGGACTGCTGGTAAATTCACCTTCTCATTCGTCTTGGTTTCAGCCACACCTGTACCTGAGCAGTCGCTTTAAGGTTTCTATAGGAACGCCGCACCATTACGACCTGCAGGACATTCCAAGAGTCTCTAGGACTCCACTGTACCACACCGAGAGCCATCAGTTCCAAATCGGCCGTGTGCTTGTTGGATGTCCGATTTAAAGAACCAACGGTATTAGAATGGAGCGATCTTCTCGGCTAGAACAGCAAGTGTGTCTGTGGGAATTTGTGCCCTGTTCGGTCAACAGATGACCGCATTCGTACGCCTGTGTCTCCCCCGGGCCTGCGTTGGTTTCCTCACACAGTCCAAAAAACGTGCAGTCAGGTTAATTGTAGACACTGAATTGCCCTATAGGTGAGTGTGTGTGTGTGCGCCCTGCGATGGACCGGCGCCCCGTCCAGGGTGTTACTGTGTGCCTTGCGCCCATTGAAGAGCTGGGATAGGCTCCAGCACCACCTCGCGACGCCGATAGTCATGCTGGAATAGGAATGGTCCTTTCCTAAACTATTGCTGCAAAGTTTGAAGTACATCATGTCCTTTAGTGGGCAGTGATAGCCAAGCGGTGAAGGTACTGGACTAGTAATCAAAAGGTTGCCGGTTCAAGCCCCACACTCAGCAAATTGCCACTGTTGGGCCCCCGAGCAAGGCCCTTAACCCTTAATTGCTCATAATTGCGTTCAGTCATAATTGTAAGTCGCTTGTGTGAATGTAAATCCTTTACATAGTTGATTTATCACACGTTTGCAACTGTTGTGGCTACTAGAAGTACAAAGGGGCGTCCCAATACTTTCGCCCATGTAGTGTATGAAGTATTAGGCTGTATATGACACGCTACGGCTGTATGTCGTGTTGCCAGGTCGCCGCGCCGTACGAGGTCCGCGTGCACGCGCTGAAGGACTCGATCAGCAGTCCGCCGCTCATCGGGGAGGTCTCTACCGGCGAAGGTAAACGGCCCGTGTCCCAATTCTGCTTAGCTTTGTGCTAATGAAAGTCGCCCCGACGCGCGGGGTCCTGACGCTAGCTTTCCGTTTCGTTCCGTTCGGCAGACGTCAGTCCACCCAAGCGGCCCCGTGTCACCGAGGTCAGGGACACCAGCGTCACCGTCACCTGGCGCACCAAGGACGAGCCGATAACGGGCTTCCTCATCGAGGCCACGCCCAGCTCCGGAGGCCACGCGCCCGTCAGGAAGGCCGTCCCGGCGGAGCACCGCGTAGCCACCGTCACAGGTACATCCCTCCATGTCCAGTTCCGGTCCGTTCTAGTTGCTGCGGCAACAGCGACTCCTGCTGGCTGGTGTAAAGAAGCGGCTGATTTTCTGTGTTTGTGTTTTTTATCTTCAGGTCTGCAGCCGGGCGTCGTGTACGTCATCAACATGTACACGCTGAACGGAGAGAACCGCAGCCCACCCTTCACGCTCACCGCCACCACGGGTAACCGCGTCACACACTCGTGCGCACTTTATTAGGAACGCTACACCCGCGATACAGATGAACTTCATGGTTCAACGATTACCGACTGTAGCCGTTCTCTCGCATGCACAAACAACATGAGGTTCAGTGTGTGTGTGTGTGTGTGTGTGTGTGTGTGTGTGTGTGTGTGCGTGCGCGCGTCCTTACAGCTCGCTCAGCCCTCCAGTCGCCCACCGATCTCCGGTTCACCTCGCTGACCCCCAGCTCCATCGGCTTCGCCTGGCAGCCCCCCACGGCCCGCGTCACCGGGTACCACGTCACCTACGAGGAAGCCGGAGGCTCGCCGCGCGAGCTCACGCCACGCCCACACGCCGGCGCCAACTACGCCACCGTCACAGGTACACGCACACACGCACACACACACGTACCTGCCTGCACGTCGTCCGGTATCGAGAAGAACGCCAGCCTGAAACGACCTCGCTGTGATCGTAGGTCTGAGACCGGCTACCGAGTACATCGTCAAGATCATCGCTCTGCAGGACACGCTGAGGAGCCCACCGCTGGTGGGTAAAGCCAGGACCCGTAAGTGTCGCGATCACACACACACACACACACACACACACACACACACACGGTGAGAGAAAAGGTGTACTCTCTCAAAACCCTCAGTGGTAACGGCAGGAAAAGGTTTTGAGAAGCCGGCATGAATCTGCGCAGCGGCTTGCTCGGTACCGCCACAGCTAACGATATCGGTGCTGCGTTCTGCTGAGACGTTGATTTCCGCTCCGTATGAGGCAACCCGCAGCGGATGTTGCTCAAGATCCACCGAGGAGAAAACCTCTGGTTCTAAACCGGTCAGATTCAGGTTCCCTCTCGAGCCAGTTTGTGTTTTCATTTCCACGTGGCGGTTACGCCTGGTTCGATTATCGAACTATCACTACGATGAATACGCCATTAAACGATGCCGCACTACGACAGGCACCATGAGCGCCTGTGAGCAAAGTGAATCCAGAATGCGTGTAGACCTGGGTTTGGGCACTTTATCCCATTCTTCATGGCAGGTCTTCATAAGCTCGGTCAGATTGGATGACGAGTGTCTTTAAGCCTCTATCTTCAGGTCTTCCGCGTGTACAGATCACCCTGCTGCTCTTTCCTTATCCTACTACCGAGTATTTCAACAATAGAGGTCACTTTTGCGGCGAGAGGGGGGAATTCGGGGGGGTTAATTATGATTTAGACATGGCTAACTGTGGGTGTGTTCGAAAACCTAGTGCGCCGCCTTGCTGTCTTACTGCCTACACGGGCAGCTGCCTCAGTACAGAGGATTCTAATAAGTCAGTGACTTTCCTGACGAGCCCGAATTCTTGAAGTTATGAGTCCGAGTTGCTCCGCTCAGGTGGCGCAGCGGTAAAAAGAGACGCGCTGCGACCAGGGCTGGATTCTGAGAAGCGTGGTATCGAATCCAGCCTTGCTTTACCGGTTCGAAGCCGAGTGGCTATATGAGCAACGATCGGCCGGTCGCTCATGTGGGGGGCGGGACAAAGAACCGGATGTGGGTCTCTCTCTGTCAGGATGCGATCGCGTTCTCTGCCGGCCGATTGGAGGCGCTTACACAGAGATGGGAGAGGGTGCCCTTAGGGTGTGTCTCTCCGCATGCGACGCTAGGTGGCGCCAAACTCGTCGACGTGCGGGTGGCAAAGATGCATCCGGCTGCTGCTCGTGTTTCGGAGGGGATACGGGTTAGCTTCGATCACCTCCGTCAGGGCAGGGTTCGGCATAGACAGAGAGGAAGCACGATGCTAATTGAACGATTGGATGCACTAAAAAGGGGTAAAAAATAAATAAATAAATAAGTCTGAGTTGCTCAGAGAATGAGTGTGCAGTCAGATCGCCAGTGTTGGTGAGAGAGGAGTGAACAGATGGTGAGGGATGTTTTTTCCTCGGTTGGATTGGATATGTGCTGCCCCCGCTGGCCGTTAGCCGCCGCCGCCTCAGTCGTTTCCTCTTCGACGTCTCCCTCGACCTTCTCGCTTTGCTACTAACTGCTTCTCTGCTCTCAGAGGAAACGTCCTCGCTGCCTGTGCCGCCGCGCCGCGAAACCTACGACCGCCTAGACGTCCCCGAAACGGACGCAGACACCCACGGCGACACCGTGAACGTGGCCGGGCCGACGGTCAAGCCCGACCCGGACGCCGGAGGTCAGGGTATGGAGTACACCGAATACAACAACCTGCCTCACGGGGGGCGTCAGACGGGCCCCTACCTGGGCCAGACGCTGATCTACGTGTCCGCTCCGGGCCCGGACGGGTCCCGGACGCCCGAGCTGGTGCGGGTGAGCGACAGGAACGCTCAAGGTTTCCTCTTTCCAGAGAATAAGACGGGGACGGCTCAGGAGGCCCAGACTCAGACCACCGTCGCCTGGCAACCCTTCCAGCAAAGCAGTGCCTACCTGGTGTCCTGCCATCCCATCACACAGCGCCAAGAGAAGATGTTCCAGGTGAGTGGCTCACACACTCCACGCACTCGTCTCGACTCCTCTACTCTAAACCCATGACCGTGTAAAGCTTGCTCGACCGTAGACACGGTGTTAAGCAGCTTGTAATTCATAGCAGGACTGTTCTTAGCAGTCGAGGTGATCAGATGATCAGAAGGTCACTAGTTCAAGGTGTTGGGGCCCCTCAACCCTTTGCGTTATTCGGTCCCAAGTGGACAGTCGAGGCATCATGGTGCACCACGTCACCACAGATCTGAACAGGACAGATCAGACCACGCGTTAAGAGTGACGGTTTCGGTTCGCTTCTAGATGCGCCTCCCTGCCACCAGCACCAGCGCCACGCTGATCGGCCTGACGTCCGGAGCCTCGTACCGCGTCCTGGTGGAGGCCCTGAAGGGGGTGCTCAAGCACAAGATCCTCGACGAGGTCATCACCGCCGGCAACACAGGTACGAAGTGACCCGTCGAAATTTTTTTTGTGGCGCTTGTGAGGTTGAGGGATCTGTTCATTGTTGGGCCAATAGCAGCTGACCGGCATAAAAACAACCTGAGGGACTTTGATTAAAGCCATGGTGGGTGCCCATTGACAATGGTCAGAGGAGGGACAGGACGTTGGGCGGCTGAGACTCGGTGATGCCAAATGACGTGGACGTGTAAGACCTGCAGTGGATCAATACAAAGTCCATTGAACCCTTTCGTGCCAGTCAAAGTACTTATTTTGTCTGCTGTCCAAAGCACCTGCAGTGTGCACACAGGCATCAGAACTGGACATTGGAGTAACAGAAGAAGGTCCAGATGGAACCAGGATGTCTTGAGCCAGTAGTCCATGTGTGGGTGGGGCAGATCTGTTTTGACTGCAAGTTGTGGCTCATTATGTCATGTTTAAGATCTCTGGTTATATCTTCACCTTTCTTGTAAAGATGTCGATCGTTATCCATGATCGTGATCATCTCTCTGTATCCGTCAGCTCCGGACGGCGTCCCGAGCGGCACCGCCGACGATTCCTGCTACGACACGTTCACGGCCACCAGCCACCGCGTAGGAGGCGAATGGGAGCGCATGTCCGAGACCGGGTTCAAGCTCTGGTGCCGGTGCCTGGGCCTGGGCAGCGGACACTTCCGATGCGACTCCTCCAGTACGTACGCGAGCGCCGACGTCCGCACACACCGGGGCGATCGATCGATCCGGAACGAGTCCGCGCGTTTCATCCGTCTTCGTGTCTCTTTCTACAGGATGGTGCCACGATAACGGGAACAACTACCGTATCGGCGAGAGGTGGGACCGACAGGCCGAGAACGGACACCTGATGAGCTGCACCTGCCTGGGTAACGGCAAGGGAGAGTTCAAGTGTGAACCACGTACGTGTGCGCCGCAGTTCTGTGCCGTTACTGTGCTCATGGATGAATTATATCATAATAATAATATTAATAATAATATTAATATTAATAATAATAATAATAATCATAATCATAATAATAATAATAAACTGCCAGCTCACGACTCTGGAGTTCTAATCTTATGAGCAGTCTGAGATAAGCAAGGCTGTGTTCTGGGTTCTGGGTTCTGTGTTCTGTGTTATGGGTTCTGTGTTATGGGTTCTGTGTTCTGTTATGGGTTCTGTGTTCTAGGTTCTGTGTTATGGGTTCTGTGTTCTAGGTTCTGTGTTATGGGTTCTGTGTTCTGTGTTCTGTTATGGGTTCTGTGTTCTGGGTTCTGTGTTCTGTTATGGGTTCTGTGTTCTAGGTTCTGTGTTATGGGTTCTGTGTTCTGTTATGGGTTCTGTGTTATGGGTTCTGTGTTATGGGTTCTGTGTTCTAGGTTCTGTGTTCTGTTATGGGTTCTGTGTTCTGTTATGGGTTCTGTGTTATGGGTTCTGTGTTATGGGTTCTGTGTTCTGTTATGGGTTCTGTGTTATGGGTTCTGTGTTATGGGTTCTGTGTTATGGGTTCTGTGTTCTGTTATGGGTTCTGTGTTATGGGTTCTGTGTTATGGGTTCTGTGTTATGGGTTCTGTGTTATGGGTTCTGTGTTCTGTTATGGGTTCTGTGTTATGGGTTCTGTGTTCTAGGTTCTGTGTTCTGTTATGGGTTCTGTGTTCTGTTATGGGTTCTGTGTTATGGGTTCTGTGTTATGGGTTCTGTGTTATGGGTTCTGTGTTCTGAGAGTGACTCTTACCCCTTTTCCACCAAAAAAAAACGTGGTTCTTGAACCGGTTCTGTTCAGGTTTCTCAGAACCTCGGTGTTCTGTAGAGAACCGACGCGCGTTTTCACCAGTTTTTGAGAACCAGGCAGCGTCATCATCGGTGGGCGTTACTTACTAAGAGTTAAGAGCGGTAATATCATGGTGGAGCGTGTGGATTATGTGCGAGCGTTTGTGCTGCTGTTACAGATGTTTGTTTGTATGTAAAAAGCATCGATCTAACAATCGGTGATAAGACGTGACGTGTTTGTCGCAGTCGTTGTTTTATGTAGTTCGTTAACGTGAGAAGCGTTTTGCGCTTCGGTTTCACCGCGACTCTCGGCGCAGATAGCCGATGTTTCGAGCGGTGAAACATCATTAAAGTTCCACATGAACAAACATCTGTGTGAAATAACCATCAAACCCAGTCTAACATACCACGTGTATCTGTGTTTAACTGGATTTACTTCTCGTGTGGTGGTTATGCAGCTCGGGGAGATGAAAAAGCTTCACGCTTTATTTATCACGTTAAGCGGTGTTCGTTCTGTCCAGGTCACTTTTATCTCGTAATATCTCACAGTTCATCTTTTTAAAGGCGCTTCGAAAATATCAGCAGCAAACTGGTTCAACACGTGATCAGGTGAAGTTTAAAAGATAAAAATGCAGCATTAAGCGCAACACGACGCGCCCACCGACTGACGTCACGGTTCGTTCTGAATAACCCGGTACTCTGTGGTGCCAGATCGGCCCGCTGGTTCTCTGTCTGGAACCTCTTTTTTCCGGTGGAAACACACGGAACCGGTTCAAAGTCAAGTTGGGGGATTTAAGGGCTGAGACTAAGTCTCTCCGCGTGTGCGTTTTGCAGACGAGTCCACGTGCTACGACGACGGGAAGACGTACCGGGTCGGAAACCAGTGGCAGAAGGAATATCTGGGAGCGATCTGCACGTGTACGTGCTACGGCGGTCAGCAGGGCTGGCGCTGCGAGAACTGCAGGAAGCCCGGCGCCGAGATCGCCAGTCACCTGCTCCGGCCGGTGCGGTACGGAGACGGTAGCATCCGCAAAGTGGTGAGTTCTCGGGCTCTTTCTGACGTGGAGTCCAACAGCGCTGCTCTATTTGGCTTAGAACAAAGTACGACTGCTCCGAAAGCCACCCGATCGGTTATAAAAACAACACACGGTCACACTCGCTTATGGGGAAACCCGCACAGCGCATAGATTTGTGGGGAACGTGCTAAACTTCTGAAGATATCACATACACCTCCCCCAGACACTGGGCAATCTTCCCTCCCTCAGACACGCCCGACTGTGTTTGTGTGGACGCCCGACCCAGTCGGTGGCGCCGTTGAGGTTCCAAACTGCGATTCTAAAGTGATAGACAGATGTGCCACCCTTGATACCCCCCACACCCCCCCCCCCCCCCCCACACACACACACACACTTTTTCTCATCTGTTAATCATCAGTGAACAATAAATAAAGCAAATAATGAATATTAGATATTAATAAGAGTTATTAGGAGTTTATGATCCATTATCGTGTCCTGTTTTTTTCGTTCCAGAACATCCAGTGCCCGATCGAATGCCTCCGTCCGGAACTCCTGGCCGACGCCGTGGCCAATCCGAACCCCCGAGAGTAAAGAAACCTCCGTACCGAGACCGCACCGACCCCGTAGTGCCTCACAGCCGTGCGACCGGCCGCCGCCATCACCGCTGCTGCTTATCGGCCAATCGAAGACGCAGACACGCCGCCATCACCGCTTCTCGTTTTAACGATTCCTTATCGGCCGTCGTGCCGTTCAGGCTCCCGATTGGCTGTTATTATTTTTTTGTTTCGTTTTATCTTATTTTTCAAGGGTACTGAATAATAATAAAAATATTCCACCTCATCAGTGTTACCAAAAATCCTCATTAATTATCAACGAATACGTCTGGTGTTGTAATTGTATTAAGAATGACCAAAACAATCAAGCACTGAATGTTAAGAATGTTCTAGACTACGTCGTTTTTATTCGTTCTTCCTCTCGACTCACGTTCGCTTCACGCTGCACCGTTTTTCTTTAAAATTGGACCTTAATTTTGCTCATTTGCTTAAAACTTTTGTAATCTTTGGTTCACTTTTGTAACGCAAATTAAGAATGTAATTGCACTGTAGGTGCAAAAACTCACTACTGTTAAATTCCCATTTTTAATAAAGTTTACAAATGAACCTCAGTTCTCCTTTCTGTTTTTATTTATTCTTTCTTTCTTTTTAATATATTGTTTACGCTCTTTCTCCCTATTTGGCGCTTCCTCTCCACCAATTCCGACCCCGGCTCTTATCGAGGAGAGCGAAGCTAACCCACGCCCCCTCCGCCACGCGGGCATCAGCCGTATGCACCTCGTCACATATGCAGATCAGCACTGTGTACAGAGAGACACGCCCTGATCGGCGCGCTCTTTCCTCGTCTAGGTCAAGGTCATGAGAGAGAGAGAGTCCCTATCCGGCTTTTTTTAATATCCCACCCCTATATGAACAACAGGCCGAGCGTTCACGTGGCCGGTCAGCCCAGCCGGCAGGCAGAGCTTAGACTCGACGCGATGTATTCGAGATCCCAGCTCTGGTGTTCTAGCGTGCGTTTTACCGCTGCGCCACCTGAGCGGCTTGCCAATGTCTTTTCAGGATAGCGTCTGGCCTCGCTAGAGTTCTTTACTGCATTTGGCGGATGCTTTTATCCAAGGCGACTTACAATCACGACTGAATACAATTCAAGCAACTGAGGGCCTCGATCAGGGGACCAACGGTGCCAACTTCGCAATAGTGGGGCTTAAACCAGCGACCATTTGGTTACTAGTCCAGTACTAGTCTAGTACCTTAACTGCTGAGCGACCGCTGCCCCGGTAATGATTGGCTCTGACGGAGGGGCTTGCTAGCTCGCCCATCTTTGGTCCTCGTCTGGCACCGAGCTCTCGCCCGTACCAGCAAGTAACTGCTAGCATGCGGCAGTGGGTACACCCCGGAACACCGCCTCGGCTGGTGGGCCAAACCAGGTGAGGGTAGAGGTCGGGTCTAAAACCCATGGCGAGTCAGGTGGAGAGTGCGCGGAGGAAACCACCAGATCGGTTCGACGGGCAGAAAGGCGGATTCAGCAACGCGTCGTGGGGCGCGATCAGACGATTACGCCACAGTGAGGCACGGAAACCCCGTTGGCCATCCACTGCATCCTTCTCTACCCCCAGCCGTCTTGACATCGTCTTGCCTCTGGACAAGGCAGACGAGGACGAGAGAGTGAGGCAAGTCATGGCTTCAGCCCCCTTAATGGTCATCATCGACCACGACGGACGAACATCACTGACTGGCTAATAATTTAGCTTTCGAACCTTATAACGGTTTGTTTGCAACATAGCAATCAGGTTTCAGTCCCGACTCGGAGAAACTGGTCAGCGCAAGCACTGCTCGTTATGTCGGGTGTGATTTGGATAAATTGGGGTAGCACGGAGGGGGAACAAAGAGAAGTCTAGTGGACGGAGTTTCAAAAATAGGTTGTTTTTATTACTATTATTATTTTTAGTGTTCAATTAACATCATCTGTTCTACAGGACCAGATCTGAAACACATTAAATCTAGACATCTGCTTTGAGCACAACATGGAATGTACTGAGTGAAGGAAAGATCGAGCTGGATCCAGACTCCTCCATTATTGCTCTGACGCAGGATGGTGGGGGGTCGCGTGGATCCGAGTGCAGTGAGCGGGATGGTGTTGGGATGGTGTTGGGATGGTGTTGGGATGGTGTTGGGATGGAGGAGGTGAGAGCAGGTTCTGCTGCGGTCAGGAATGTGAGGGCTGTTTGAGATCAGTGGTGGAAGAGGCGCAGGTTGGTGTGCACCAGGGTGATGCCCAGCTCGTTACAGGCTTTAATTACCACCTCGTCGGCGGTGGAGCCAGACGGGGCGGCGATGAAGTCCACGCCGCTCTGAAACACAAAAACGTAGATTTGAATTAGCGTCAAGTTGCATCCGTCCCACAGAGCAGAACATAAATAATAATAAGTCATAATTAATAAGTAACACATCTTACTGATGTCCTGAAGCAGTATAGCCCATCTCAAGCGGTTTATTTATCAGAATCAGAATACTTTAATGATCCCAGAGGGAAATTATTTTATTTAAATAAGATTTATATTTATCTATATTTTATTTAAATAAATAAAAATGTCTTATTTAAATAAGATTTATATTTATCTATATTTTATTTAAATAAATAAAAATGTCTTATTTAAATAAGATTTATATTTATTCATATTTTATTTAAATAAATAAAAATGTCTTATTTAAATAAGATTTATATTTATCCATATTTTATTTAAATAAATAAAAATGTCTTATTTAAATAAGATTTATATTTATTCATATTTTATTTAAATAAATAAAAATGTCTTATTTAAATAAGATTTATATTTATTCATATTTTATTTAAATAAATAAAAATGTCTTATTTAAATAAGATTTATATTTATCTATATTTTATTTAAATAAATAAAAATGTCTCATTTAAATAAGATTTATATTCATCTATATTTTATTTAAATAAATAAAAATGTCTCATTTAAATAAGATTTATATTTATCTATATTTTATTTAAATAAATAAAAATGTCTCATTTAAATAAGATTTATATTTATCTATATTTTATTTAAATAAATAAAAATGTCTCATTTAAATAAGATTTATATTTATCTATATTTTTATTTAAATAAATAAAGATATTTTATTTAAATAAGACAGGACCTTTGTTCATGCATTTAGGTTCGGTCTACCACTTGGTCTTGTGGCTTCTTAACAGCTCGTTTGCTGTTGGTCTGATTTAATCTATTCATCAGTTGCTGCCCGTCCTCTTCCTCTTTTACCTTCAACTCTTACAAGCATAAATATCTTTTCCAATTAACTGGTTCCTCTGAGCACCAGTTCGGTTATCTGGGGTTCCGGTGAGAGTTTAGGTTTGATACTAATCATCGTGCATTTCCGATATCGTGAAGCAGTATAGCCCATCTCAAGCACAATCACAACAAGCGAATTCATATTAAAAGAGCGAGTAAGCTAGGCTAGGCTAGGCTAAGGAGGAAGCGGCGTACCCGTTTAGCGCGGTCGATGTTATCTCTGAAGGGAAAGAAGGCGTCGGAGCTGAGGGCCACGCCCTGGAGAGACCCCAGCCATTCCTTCCTCTCCGCTTCACTCAGAGCCGCGGGAACGTCTTCATACAGAGCCTCCCAAACCGCCAGATCAGGTCCCTGTTCGAACAAGCGAATCATTCGTTAACGGAAACGTTAGCAATTAGCCAAACTAACGTCGATTAAAAATCCCAAGTGCCGAGTTATTTTATTGATAACTAGCAACAGCGATCGTACGTGCGTTAGGAACGTTTATTTTCAGGCACTCACCTCCCCGATGGTTTTGCTGACGTACTGGTCGATAGCGTTAGCGATCTCGGCGCGCTTAACGTTACCGCGGAACTTCATGCCCAGAACCCGCGGGTGATGCCGCAGCCACCAGTTATCGGCTTTATCACCCGCCAGCCGAGTGCAGTGAATCCTGGACTGCTGCCCGGCGCCGATACCGATCACCTGATCACACACACACACACACTTAGCGATGCTAATGTTATTCAGACGGCACGACTGTACGTTCGGCGGTTCCTCACCTGCCCGTTTCTGGCGTAGCACACCGAGTTGGACTGCGTGTACTTCACGGCGATGCTGGCTACGATCAGATCCCTCAGCGCCGCCTCGGAGAGCTGACGACAAACATGCGCGTTAGATCTAACGTCCGATCTGCTCGAGCTACGCTGATAAACGCGACGTACGAAGCTCACCGCGCCCTCGGAGACGACGTTGGTGAAGAGCCGTTTGTCGACGGCGCCGTCGTTCCGCTTCTGCTTCAGGTGCAGGCCGAACAGGACCCTCACTTCCTGCTCGTCAGGCTCGTAGTCCGGATGCATCTGAGGGAGAACCAGCCGAAGTTTGCGCACGCTTCTGGGGGGGAAACCTTTTGACTCCTGTAGTGTGATGCTACCACCACCATATTTTACAGCAGAAATCAATCGTCTCCCAGGGTCACACACTGCTCACCAGACCACATGACTCTCTGTTAGCTTGTTATTCCCTACAACTCGGCTTCAGATCCTCTAATGTAAGTAGTTCCAGCCTGACCTAGACAGTCTGGCTGTAGCTTCATATTTTCTCCAAACCCATATCACTTTAGCAAGCAAGGTTCATGATCTTGATCGGATAACATCCACACAGCCGATTAAAAAACCCGATTAGCAACACGTCACTAAATGTTTTCCTTCTCCTCCTATTATCGCTGGGTCAATAGTATTGGGACACAGGGAACAAGAACAGAATTGATGAAACGTTAAGGAGCAGAGCTTGATTAAAGTAGACGTTAGCGTGCGTTACCTGCAGGACGCAGTACTTTCCGTTCTTCTTTTTGGAGAGGATGCGAAGAGCTTCTTCATCGTAAGCCGGAGCGACAATTCCATCCGAAACCTGAATCAACCAATCAAAAGCTTTTATTTAGGACAGGGTGGAGCCAAAACCAAGGTTTTACAGCGGAAAGCTACACAGATCAAAGCTGTTCTAGCGGATCCCATTTTTCTTCCCAGCTAATTCTGACGAAGGTCCCCCATGAGCAGCTGATATACTGACACGGCCGAGTCGGGTTCGAGTCCCGGTGGTGCTACCAGCCTGGACTGGGATGGGAAATCCGACTACTAAATACTTGCTGAAGCAACAGCGCCTCCTTTGGTCTGATTAAGGCACCAGTATGAGCAATGCGGTCCTTTGAACGTGCTAAGTAGGGCTGGACGATATGGCTAAAATTTATATCACGATATAACTCCTAATTTCGGTCGATACGATATAATTCCGATATCGATATGAATAATACAAATGTCAGAAAAACTGCCAGGAACCCCAACATTGAAAGGCTGTACCTGCAAACCTCCGAACCCTGATAAAGTCTATAAAATCTCACTCTTTACAACTGCATAATATTTTAGAAATAATAATAATACTACAAATAAATGAGCTTTTACCTTTCACTTGTATTCAGCATTTGTATAGAGACAAAAACGACATCGTTCTCAAATAAACATAAGCTTTGACAATATATAATATAATATATTAACATATCTTACCCAGAGGTGGAAAGAGAACTAAAATATTGTACTCAAGTAAAAGTACTATTACTTTAATGAATTTTTACTTAAATACAAGTAAAGTTACTAGTCTAAAAATCTACTCAAGTAAAAAGTAACTCATTAAAAATGTACTCAAACTTCACTTCATTACTTTATTAACAGCGGGGGTGGGGGGGTGTCTCTTCTGTGTAATGCAAACAGGACAAGTGGATATAAATCTCACAATAGTTGTTTTTAATTCAAATATAATAGAAGAAACATGTTG
Organism: Trichomycterus rosablanca; assembly: GCF_030014385.1. Classification (NCBI taxonomy): domain Eukaryota; kingdom Metazoa; phylum Chordata; class Actinopteri; order Siluriformes; family Trichomycteridae; genus Trichomycterus; species Trichomycterus rosablanca. Next base: position 1,082,655 of record NC_086002.1, on the reverse strand, counting down.
ATACAACATTTAAAACATTTAGGGATGTGTAATGTGTCATTTTAGTCCCATAAAACTTTTTCAAACTGTATAACCACTAGTGATGTGTCGTAGAATGATTCGAATCTATTGAACGGCTCTTTAAACTGAAATAAAGGAACCGAGTCGTGTTTCTGGGAGTCGTTATGTATATTTACGGCTCTTTAAAAGGAACCGAGACAAAAGATCCGACTCCCCGTCGCAGAATTCACTGCAGCAGTTTCCCAGCCACGATTTCTTTAGCGTTTTTATTTTACTCAGTAACGGATCTTACTTAAAATGCAGCCAATTAAAATTCTTAGTACAAAACATACTTAAGTAAAAGTAAAATTACAGGCTGTGAAATCTATTAAAAAGTACAAGTACACAAAAAAACTACTTAATTACAGTAACACGAGTAAACGTAATTCGTTACTTTGCAGAGTTTGCTGTATAAGGTGTTGTGCTTAAAGAATACAGAATAAAAAGAGTCTAGTCTTTCCTCTCATCAACTATTTCGTCTGCTTCTTTTTAAACTGTGGACTCACAGCTGTTGAACTCATTTAGCCGCTAATATCCACGCTGAGCACTGGCGTCGTGACACTGGACGGTTTAAAGAAGCAGCCAGAGGTGGCCGCTCAGGTGGCGCAGCGGTCAAAAGTACGCTAGCGCACCAGAGTCGGGGTTTGGAATACATCGTATCGAATCTCAGCTCTGCCTTTCCGACTGGGCGGCTGCATGAACAATGATCGGCTGTTGTTCAGGGTTAGAGGGTAAGAAAGTCGGAGCGTAGGTCCTCATAACCGGTGCGACGGCGGCCCCTGCTGGCTGACTGAGGCGCCTGCACAGGGCTGAGGGATAATGCTGATGGGGGTGTGGCCCTCCGTACACGGTTCCCGTCAAGTGTATGAACTCGACTCGTGCAGGTGAAAAATGAAGTCTGTACTGACTGTACGTGCCGGAGGGGGCGCATGTCCGTTGAGAGGCGTCCTCAGTCAGCGGTGAAGGGTCGAATCAGTATAGAGGAGCAATCAGGGGAACTGGACACGACTAGATGGGGGGGGAGAATGTGTGGTGCACAGGGGAACTGAGCATATCTAAATTTGGGAAATTTCAGAGCCCGGTTTCACCCTCTCAGATTATAGAAAAGGCAGACTGATGAGTACAGAACTCGCTCGCTTTGATCAGAAGATGCTCTTCAAATATTTAAGCAACAAATGTACCAACTAGTGACTAATAAACAGAGAGAAAAGACACACGCACCTCTCGTGAGATGATTTTAGCAGTGGGAACATCGCAGGGATCAGACAGAGCCACGAAATCTCCGAACGACGACATTCTGTCCGCACCTGAAACACCGTAACCATACTTTACACACCTGATAGTGATTAAATAATATAAAATAGCCCATCGGGGCCCAAAAGTCCTCATAAAACAGCTGGAAAGGGCCTCAATTCTGGCCAATGGTCAAATTTGATTGGTCGATGGAAGTGAAACGTTTGAATGGACTCTTGCTGAAGATTGGCGTTCATCATTGGCGCCCCCTATTGATAAACGGTGGTTATACGAGCAGTAGTCGTGTGTTTGGGTGTGTGTGTGGTACCTCGGGCGCGGGCGTAGGCCGTAGCGAGCGGCGTGAGGTCTTTCAGCATGTCGTGCACCATGCACACCTTCGCCTCATCCTCAGTCAGTGCAACACCCACTGCAGCACCTGCAAAACACACACACACACACACACACACACACACACACACACACACACACACACACACACACACACACACACACACACACTTAATGACAGGACAGGTAGTTACTGCTTACACTGGGTTGTTAACAGCAGTGTGAGCTGTTCAGAAGGATTATCATGCATTCCGTGTGTGTGTGTGTGTGTGTGTGTGTGTGTGTGTGTGTGTGTGTGTGTGTGTGTGTGCGCACGCACTCACCAGCAGGACTGACGTGCTTGAACGAAGCAGCAGCGGGCATCAACAGGGCACCCTTCAGTTCTTTAACCAGCTGCCAGGCGTTCAGGGCGTCACACAGGTTAATGAAACCCGGAGATCCGTTCAGCACTGAGAACGTGAGAGAGAAATCAGATCAGATGAAGGGGGGGGGGAAGAAAATCTGGAAGAAGTCTGTTCTCAGCACTGGGTGTGTCTGAGGGAGGGAGGGAGGGTGGGATGGGTTCCTCTGGATTGCTGTAGCAATATGTGATCCCCAGGACTGGTTGAAGGAATCATACGGAGTGTATTGTGACACGCACACATGATTTACATGCACAGGCAGATAAATCATGCCCAAGGGGTTGGGGTGGTGTAGTGGTGCAAGTGCCAGAAGGAATGCAATAAGGACATTAAAAATAACTAGACAAGGGTCAATTGCAATAAAAATACAAAAAAACTTGATAGCATTACCCACAAATTAGTGTTGAGCGCTCAGTGGGAGGTCTCGTGTGTGTGTGTGTGTGTGTGTGTACCTTTAATAGGCAGCGCAGGGCGGAGTGTGTAGAGTTGTGCGGGACTCTGGTGTGGGTTCATCCCGTAGCGCAGGGACAGCTGAGAGACTCCGCCGCTGAACTCACGCCGGAAATAATCAGCGATGGCTTCGTCGTACTGAGCCGTGTGTGTGAACGCCTGCCGGAAGACACACACGGAACAAAATCACGTCTATAAAACAAATATGAACACCGCTATAGGGTCCATTCTGCTTTAGAAGGGGCGACAGCTTATTAACCTACTTCACTGCACGAAGGTTTATGCACTTCATTGTGTACGTGCATCTCTAAATTAAAAAAATAGGGTGTGGATTCGGAACGCTGTATAGCACTTTTTGAGCAGAGTAGCCGACTTACAGAAACATAGTGCGACAGTGCCAAGGAAAAACTCTATAAACAGACGCTCGAGTTTAGAGAATCGACCTGGCCGAGCTCTTAACACGAACAAATAGCTGTGTCTGAGGGAGGGAAGGCTGGACTAGGTTTCTCCTCATTGATGCTGAGGAAATGTGACCTCTGCTGGCAGGTAGAGGTGCATGCACAAATGGTATGAGGTGGTGCACAGTAAAGGAGCTGCACTGGGGAGTTGGAAATGACTAAATACTACTCATTTAGTCCAGGTCCAGTAGGTTTCTGTAGTTTAATGCTGCATATTAAAATGATCTTGTGCAAAAGTTTGTACACCCCTGCTGAAATGTTTCCTGCAGGTAACAAACTCAAATATGACTTGTGACGTACAAGCCGCCAGCGTGCTACGTGTGCATTAATAAGCGCGGGTTTGTTCCCTGTACAGCGCTTGTTTACTTATTTGTTTCCAAAGTTCTTCTGAAGCAAACCGTCCACTAACAAACACCCACCCACAGTCCAGACGACTTTCATCATCCATCAAGGGTCAATATGACCGGACACACGCTGCTGGACTTTATCCCTGAAGCAATCAGGCTAAAGTCTTTCACTGTGTTTGCTTTATCCACGATTCCGTCATATCTTCAGTGTAAATCAAGCACAAGTGTCGAGAAAAAGGAGCAAACAGTAATAATAACGTTACGCCCAATCCGCTGTTCTGACTCTTGTCTGCCATAGATTTTCCTGCCTATGTAAGAACTATTTTTTCCTAAATAAAAGCGCTATATTAAGAAAAAAGAACGTCTCACCTGTCGTGTAACGTGAATTATAAAATATATTGTCTGGCCCTTTAAGAAAGTGAAGCGCACTATAGGGCGTAGGGAGCGAGTGTGTAGGGAAGAGATCGGATTTGTACCGTTTCCGTGCTCGTGTTTTGCACTGAGCTTGTGTGACATGTAAAGTAGCGTTCTCGTTAACCACTCAAATGTTTGGACTTTGAATTATTTTAACATTTACATTCATATTTTTGGTTACGGTATAGAACTTAATTCTGGATTACAGGCAGAACTAATCGTACACGTTCATACACTTGTAAGAAATATCTGTAACTATAAACTAAGCAGGTAACTTTTGAAATATATTGAAGTGTGTAGCTGCTGTTATTCTGTTTTGTGTGGGCAGAGAGAGATTACAATGCCAAAATGTTATGTGTTAATGTTTGTTAAAGTGTAATTGATACACGTGCATTTATACTTATGCGTATTTATTATAGATCAGATAAGATAAGCAATGTTTGACGTTCAGATTGTTAAATCTTTTTATAATAAATGATTGAAATATTGTAATTACACTCAAGTGTGTACACTGTAATTACACCCCCCGCCGCCGCGGTAATACCGTATACCACGGTATTTCCTGAAGACGGTATGAAAATCGGCAATATCGCCCAACCCTAGATGAACCACTAAAGAAAAATACAAAAATCAAAGTTCTTAAAGTCTAATCATTAATACGAAGCTGCTAACACACACTGAGACGAAACCGTCCACAGTCAAGCAAGCTTTACACTGTTACATTTACATTTTCGGAATTTAGCAGATGCTTTTATACATAGGTTAAAGACAGGGTTAATGGCCTTGCTCAAGGGTCCATTAGTGGCAACTTGGCAGTGGTGAGGCTTGAACTGGCAACCTTCTGATTACTGCACCAGTACCTTAACTGACTCGATATCACAATGTTATGGGTTTAGAAACATCAAAAACAGACCCATGTTGCTAGATGGAGTTTGTTTCTGATAATATAATAGAGCAGGAGCCTGTAATTGCACAGTGATGTTAAGCTTGCTTGACTGGGAACAACCGCAGTGGTTTCCGAATTAGTTCTGAGCATCCAGACCAATATTTTGGGTTTAGTTCTTGCTTTAGGAAAGACCCCACTGTTCCATTTATGGATTATATGGTACGGTCAAACTAGCCCTTTAGGTTTCATAGTACCACCAACGTAATCAGCTGGTGTCTGTATATTGCCCTGCCGTACAGGTCTAAAGTTTCTGGACGCACCTTCAACGCCAGGGTTTTGCGCGTATCGATGGAGGTGTCGTGCTCGGTGGACGACTCCATCTCCTTCACCACCAGCTCGTAGTCGGTTGGGTCACACACCACCGTGACCCGGGCGTGGTTTTTGGCAGCGGCGCGGAGGAGAGTGACACCGCCTGCGAATCAGAATCATTCATATGAACATCAAACACCATCACATTCAAATGTATGTGCATCAGATGGCCAAAAGTATGTGGACACCCCCTTGATTATTGAGCTCATAGGTTTCAGCCACAACCACTTAATCAATGATGTCAAATACACTGACTGTTTCCAACATTGAAGCAACAATTCAGGGAAGGTCCTTTCCAGTTTGGTGCCAACAAACTTTCCGTTCAATATTAGTGCCCGACCTTACTAATTCTTATCACTGAATGGAGACAAATTCCCACAGAAATAGTCCAAAATTGTGTGGAACATCTGCTTAAAGGAGTGGTGGCTAATACAACCACAAAAAGTACATTTACATTTTCAGAATTTAGCAGATGCTTTTATCCAAAGCGACTTACACAATGAGCGAAACACAATGAGCAATTGAGGGTTAAGGGCCTTGCTCAGGGACCCAACAGTGGCAACTTGGTGGTGGCGGGGCTTAAACCGGCAACCTTCTGATTACTAGTCCAGTACCTTAACCACTGAGCTATCACTGGCCCAATCAAAAGTAAAGGAGCTACTCCATATAAATGCCCATTATTTTGCACTGGAAGGCAAACAGCAAGCTCATAATCAGGTGTCCACATACTTTTAGCCATTTAGTGCATTTGAATGATTCAAGCCTTCAAGTTTCAGCACGACTCAGGCTCACCGATATCAATCTGCTCCACCGCATCAGGAACCGTCACGGTGGGAGACGCGACCGTCTTCACAAACGGGTACAGATTACACACCACCACTCTGTAACACACACACACGGTAAACCAGGAACCAATCACATTCACCTGTTCTAAACCACAGCGAGACTACACAAAGCAAACTGGGTTTGAAGTATTCAGCAAGACTTCAAGTAGCATGAAGCAACGTCCTATTTTCTTCTGCACTGAATTCACACGGCTAACGTAGGAAACGAACAAGCCCATAATTCACTACCACATAGGCGAGAACATGTCGTGGCAAGAACAGCCATGAGTAATAAAACTTCTCACCTGATGAGACTGAAGTTGAGTTTGTCCATGTCGGCTTTATCAGACGGGATGTTCCTGGCCAAAATTCCTCCATGAACAGCAGGATGAAGGGTTTTCACCCGACCACCAAGCATTTCAGGGAAACCAGTGAGTTCCGATACGTCTCTGAGAACGTAGGAGAGTTATATTAGCATTACAAATCCCAGGCCAGGCATGTTTTGAACACTTGTTATCTACAATGTTTAGAAAACAATCATTTCAGATTTGTAAGGGCTCTGCAGATTTTGTGTTTTTGTGTGGATGAAACATGATCCACCCCACAACTTTCAGCTAAAATAGTGGCAAACAAATAGTAATTAAATATCAATGTAATATGTTTTACACTTTGGTTACATTCATGACAGGAACGGTAGTTACTCATTACACAAGATTCATCAGTTCACAACGTTTACATCAAAAACGGTCATGGACAATTTTGTATCTCCAGTTCAACTCACTTGCATGTCTTTGGACTGTGGGAGGAAACCAGAGCACCCGGAGGAAACCCACGTGGACACAGAGAGAACATGCAAACTCCACACAGAAAGGACCCGGACCGCCCCACCTGGGGATGGAACCCAGGACCTTCTCGCTGTGAGGTGACCGTGCTACCCACTTAGCCACCGTGCCGCCCCAATGTAATATGAACTGAACAGTTTGGACCTCAGGAACATGTATAGGACCTGTAGTTCTCCAGACATACGATTGATAGTTGCTCACCGGACTGAGAGTCCTGCATCTCTCAACGCTTTAGCTGTTCCACCCGACGCCACCAACGACAAACCGACAGACACCAGTCGCTTCGCAAACTCCAGCAGTCCCGTCTTATCAGACACACTCAGGAGAGCTGAGAATAAAAATTACAGGGGAATTTAACAGGGAAATTAAATCATTCTATGAAACATTAAAAAACCCTTTAATTTATTAATCAATTCAACATTATTAAAAGCTGCTAGAATGTGAGTAACACTGTCCCCAGTCAAACAAGCTTTGCTTGGTGGATACCGACCAAATAAAGGGAAACGGGTCTTTTTTTCTTGAATAACAACCTCTAAGCCTATGACAAATAAAAGCTTACTTGACAGTGGACAGTGTTCCGTAGTTTATCTATGGCATAGTGTTGCTTAATGGTTTTTGGATTACTCTGACTCGACAGGTTAGATTCATTTGCTGATTTTGGCAGAGACCACTGTTTCATCTACTTTTTAATGGGCAAACTAACCCTAATTATGTGGACACTGAGAAGAAGTCTGATCCAATCCTTCAGCCCTTAAATGTGGTAGAAATCATTGAAATTCCAACTGTATCTGGCAGCATGTTGATTCTTGGGGGATTGCTCAGTGCCCTTGCTTGATACAGTGATATTACTGTTCAAGTTGTCATTGACTATTACCTAAAATTGTTCTGATTTTATTAAAAATGCATTTTTTTTTTTTTACTGACCACTTCTAATAGCTAAAAATGCTAAGTATGACGGTTTCCTTTGAATTTGTCTCTATAAGCTCAGTTAACTAATAATCAGTAACTACCAGTTGAAAGAATTGGGCTAAATTCTCATTTATTTTGGTTTATATTCGTACTAGTTGTTTTATGAAGTATTATTTATCACTTTTTGGTAAATGAAGTTTACCAAAGTATCGCTTCAGTTTACCTCAGCAAACGAAATATCGCGAGACTCGCTGTGTCTACTGCAAATTGGTCACCAAGTATCGCGATATTTCTCCTGCATTTTATTTTGGATTTTTATTGTTAACAGATTTGTGATGAATAAGATCAGCAATTCAAAATATATAATAAAAATAGAAAAGACAAAAAAGTAAACAAAACATAGTAATAGTACTAAAAACAATAACATTATTTAAAAATTAAAATTAGTAGCCAGAACATGACCTGACAAAGACTAAATATTAAACAAACATCAGGTGTTTTGGTGGCTTTTTTGTTACTATATTTCATTTGAAGCATGTGAACCAACATATGATTAAATAATTTTAATAAAAACTAGTTACAAACCCCAAACTTTTCAACACTCACTAAATCTTTCCATTTTAACACAACAAAAAATCTGATTCAGTGTGAATCTCAACATGCACACAAACACTCACATGTAAATCTCATGTAAACTAATTAAAATAAAGAATTTATTCACGTGTGCAGACATTGCTGATGATTTAGCATCGTGAGTTACCAAAAGTTACCAAACTGGAAATAAAAAGTCGTGCATGCAGAATAAAGTCATAATAAAGTGCAGATTTACCCAGTTCAGTAGACATGATGCTCAGCAGATTTTAAACCCGTCAATTCAAGTGAAACGACGTGATTTATAAAAATATCTTCCTCTGCACCACCACGTGCCAGACTAACACATGGGTGACAACCAGATCCGCCCTGAGGCATTATGGGAAATGTAGTTTTATAGAGTAAAGTTGATGCCTGTAGTTTGCAGCCTGGTCACCAGGAGGCGCCACTGGACTGTTAAAGATTTCAGTGATTTCTGCAAAATCACCTCTGACAAAATGATTGGTTTGTTTGTTTATTTGTTTATTAGGATTTTAACGTCATGTTTTACACCTTGGTTACATTCATGACAGAAACGGTAGTTATTTGTTATACAAGGTTCATCAGTTCACAAGTTTAATGTCAAACACACTCATAAACAATTTCGCATCTCTATTTCACCTCACTTGCACGTCTTTGGATTGTGGGAGGACACCGGAGCTCCCGGAGGAAACATAGGCATACACCGGGAGAACATGCAAACTCTCACAGAAAGGACCCGGACCGCCCCACCTGGGGATCGAACCCGGGACCTTCTTACTGAGCCACGTCCTTCTTTGTCCGAAAAGGTTCTTACATTTACATTTTCGGCATTTAGCAGACGCTTTTATCCAAAGCGATTTACATTATAAAGTCTAAGCAATTGAGGGTTAAGGGCCTTGCTCAAGGGCCCAGCAGTGGCAACCTGGCAGTTGTGGGGTTTGAACCAGCAACCGTCTGCTTACTACATTTACATTACATTACATTTTCAGCATTTAGCAGACGCCTTTATCCAAAGCGACTTACAGTTCTGTGACAGTATACAGTCTGAGCTAATGAGGGTTAAGGGCCTCGCTCAAGAGCCCAACAGAAGCAACCTGGCAGTGGTGGGGCTTGAACCAGCGACCTTTTGATTACTAGTCCAGTACTGTAACCCCTAGGCTACAACTGCCCTCAGCGACAGACTTCTCTGTGCCCATATACTAATGAAATAGATAAACCTGAACTGAAATGTGTCCACCAAAGGAAAGCAGAAGCAGGGACTTCTTTGCTGCACTCTTAACCTCTAAGCTTATGGTGATGGTATAACCTGCAGTGTCTTTTTTTAAAGAACAGCTCACACTAGGTGTACGAATGAACTCAATTTTTTTGTTAAATTTAATTAAAAAAAACAAGAACAGTTGCAGAAATCAAAAGATCGAAACTGCCGTGGCAAACACGTCCCTTAATAATGTATGTTAGTTTGTGGTGTGTGTTCTTGTATGAGGACTTGGTGGTATTTGGAGATTTTGATTGAATTAGGGTTGATACTCGGGTCTAAAATGTTTGAGAGTCAAACTGGACAAACTGATTCATCATCCGGTCACTTCTTTATATGATGTGAGAAGATGGCAATGGTAGCTTGGTGGTTAAGGTACTTGAATAGTAATCACCAGGTTACTAGCCCCAGCACCGCCAAGTTACCACTGTTGGGCCCTTGGGCAAGGCTCTCAACCCTCAACTGCTCAAACTGTATTCAATGAAAATTGAAAGTCGCTTTGGATAAAGGCGTCTGCTAAATGCAGAAAATGAAATGAAATGAAGATCTGAGATCATCAGTGGAGAATTATTATTCCACAGCACCAGCCTGGAACAAAATAAAACCATTTTCAATAAACGTAATAACCCAAAAACCTGGTGTTTTTTATGGCAGGTGTAAAATACGACCCACATCACTTTTTCTTTTACCAGCCTATTAGCTTAAGTGACACGACAAGGCCGAGGCTAAATCTACACGTATATGCACGACCACTATAAAACATTACACAATCTTCACATTCCCGTAACCATACTGCCATTTCTGCTGATGGGTTAAACTGTGGGGTGTGAATATGTTACGGTGCAGAGAAGCTGTTTCATTCATTTAACCAAGAAATGAGTGCTTTGTGAGGTTGGAAGTTTATAAACAGATCCTTTTTATTAGCACATTATACACTGTACACTGTACTCTGTGTTTCCAGTCAGATTCAGACTTTCACACAATATTAAATTCAGTACACAAACAATAATTGTAGGTAAAAGTGCAGTAATTTGTTAGCTGTATAGAATTAATTGACTAATTTGTACTTAAACAGCGATAAACTTTGATTCGTTGGAACGTTTGTGTTATGATTAACCGAATCTTACCCCTGAGTCAAATTGAATCATGATTCATTAAATCATTGTCAAGATCAACGATGAATCGTCTCGATTCAAGGAATCATTTTGAAACGATCAACGATTCATTCATTGAATTGATTCATTGAATCATTGTGTTAAGATCGTTGATAAATTGAATCTTGATTCATTAAATCGTTGTTTTAGAATCTCAGTTATATTATTTACATCTTAAATTACAGAATTATTTATCTTTAACTATATTAATGTGGCCCATAAATAATTATCGAAATATTGTCAACTAACGTGCTGTTATGCTAGCTAATCAAACTAGCTAGCAAAACAGCTATGCTGCTAGTTTGCAAAACAATCCGACTTTACTGAATTCTTTGTTAAGTTTGAGGTTCAGATTTAATTTATCCCAGTTAAAAGTGCATTTAATCACAATATAAATGTCCCGTCCTGTCCTTTATGACAGAATAATTCTGTTTTATTCAATGTGAGATTAGATGAGATGAGACCCGGCGATTCAGATCTGAGAGTCAAAGTCGTAAATAACGTCCGTCTGTCCACTTTATTTTGCTCTGCCATGTTTTCCTGCTCTTTATCACGCTAATCATTCTCTGTTTGCAGAAAAAAGCGACACATGGACAGTCGGACATCTCAGGAACATCTCAGGTCTGAGATATTGTCCAGTACAGAATTCCACATACTGGACACATACAGGACAATATCAAACCCACGTCCTCAGGACTCTGGTGCTGTGCAGCACCCACACTATCTGCTGTACCACCGTGCTGTCCTGCTGAAAACCCTAAAACAAGAACAACAATAACACTGATAATAATAGTAATATTTATTTACATGACACCTCTGTCCATTCAGAGTCACTTTTTTCATCATCATAATAACAAAAACATAAAACAACATGAGCGCAAAAACAAGGTCCTTGTTAACGCTCCTTTTAATGTCTGCACACCAGCCAACGTCCATAAGCCTGTGGTGCCAGCGAGAACACCTTGAACATCTCGAAATCTGAGCTGGTGCTTCGTAAGTATATGTAGTCCTTAAAAAATCAACTCAGAACCAGAATGGCTCTCGCTGTGGTTCGGTGGAGCCTTAAAAGTGCTGGAGATCCTGGCTGTATCGATTAGCTAAAGTTCCGACAGTCAAGCAAGCTTTTTGTCAGACTTAAAAGACCCAGCATAGATTTTAGAAACCCCAGAATCATCTTTATGGAAGAATTAAAATTCCTAAATGTTTTTGTTAATAAAAATGCTCATTTTCTAATAGTTTAGTCACAGAAAATCATTAAAATCGTCTCTTATAAGGGAATGTAAACCAAGTTAGTACAGATTATGTAGTGTTTATAAAGGCGTGACATAAAAATGCTGCAGTGTTATTATTTATTTATATTATTGAATTAAATAATAATTATTGAATTATTTATTTAGTTATTATTGAATTAAGACTTGGATGTGATTTGCAGTATCTTGGAGTTCGCCAGAGTTAGTCAAGATGTTGAAATCCAGAGTAAAGAAGCCTATCATCTCCTCTGATTGGTCACCTGCTCATAACTCTGTCCCCGCTGTTCTGTCCTCGACTCCTAATTGCCAGACATCACCGCCTGCGGCGTATCGTATCTTCGTGTCGTTTTGAAAAAACCCTGACCGTCTTGTGCCGAGGTCGAACTCACATCCAGCCACCTCGTCGTCATCCTCGCACTCTTCGTCGTCCAGTTCTTCTTTTCCAAGCCCCGTCCCATGAGGCTTCATCGCTGGATCGTCATCGGTCGATTTGTTTGCGCTCAGCTGTCGCTCTGATTCTGACACTTCCTTCGCTTTGTGGCTTCGTTTCCATTTCATCCTGCGGTTCTGGAACCAGATCTTCACCTGCACGAAGACAGGAAGTTACACCAAACCTCAACATCAGCGATGAAAAGCAATCATCGTAGCTTTCTGTATAAGCCAAATGCTAATGTTTAAGTCCCCCTTAAATACATTCACATGTCCACCAAACATACTCACCTGCGTCTCTGTTAGCATTAGCGACGTTGCTACTTCAAAGCGTTTGGGCCGTGAGAGGTACTTGTTGAGTTTGAACTGGTTCTCGAGCTCGAGCAGCTGCTGACTTGTGAACGCCGTGCGTGGCCTCCGACATTTTCCCATCAACACCGACTGGGGAGCAGCTACAGACGATACAGAAATACTGAAATCATTCTGTTATATACGCAACACAGCCAAAAGTATGTGGACCTAGAACTCTGCATTCAAACTCGGGTATTAAATCAAACTGGTTTCCTTTACTGCTATAACAGCCTCCTCTCTTCTGGGAAACTTTTCACTAGGTTTTGTAACATGACTGCAATAAAATACTTCCACCGAGCATAAGTGAGGTGAACACTGGCCCATCGTCTGCATTACAATTTATCAGAAAAATTCTTCACACCACTGAAACAGAAAAGGGTATTCCCCAAACTGTTGCCACAAAGCACACAATTTTCTAATTCCTCCTTCGCCATACTTTACAGCTGGCACTGACAGAGAATTTCTTTTCACTGGACTTGAATCAATTTATACTGTTCTTGATGCCTCTCCAGCCAGCGCTCGGCATTGTGCATGGTGATCTTAGGCTTGTGTGTGGTCACTGTGCCACGGGAACACAGTCCATAAAGCTTCTGATAAACAGTTCTTATGAGTTTTGCAGCCGAGCGCAGGTCCTTTTTTGTTATAAATAGCCGAAGCCAGTAATTAAAGTGCCGTCCACATTCTTTTGGTAGTGTAGTGTCTGCATCTGTCTGCATGATGTTTTAGTAACTATAAGTGTCCGGTAGAGATTAATAACAGCTTCAATAACACATTAAACTATGAAATAATATTTTTATTCTCTTTTATATATACAGTATATAACGTCAAGGACTCCAACACACACACACACACACACACACACACACACACACACACACACACACTAGGGATGAAAGCTTTATTCTTATTTATTATTATTGCGCTTTATTGTTGATGTACAGCCATAAACACCATTAACTTAATGAAACTCCATGAACCCACACTGGGACTGTATTGATTAAAACACGGGCACACACACACACACACACACACCCACACACCCACACACTGCTTTAGAATGGCTACTATATTTTTTAAATAAATGTTTATTTATTTATTTACTATGAATCATTTATTTTTTATTAATTAAACATTTTAATTATTTTATTCATACAACATAACTGTCATTTATAGTTTTTTCTACATTTTGGTAAACAATGTATACTATGTAAAATATTATATTTATTATTATTATTAAATTATATTTATTATTATTATTATTGTTATTAAATTATATTTATTATTATTATTATAAGCCACAGAATTCATTGTGGTATCAGAAAAACACTAAATTATTATTCATTTAAAATAATTAATTGCCATTAAATGTGGTTTAATTAAACTGGATTTATAATTTTATAATTTATTATGTTTTTTTTGTTTGTTTCTCTTTATGGTATAAAAGACAAAACAACAATACAAAAATTAACATAATAAATATATTTTTAAAAATCAGAATAGAATAAAACTAAATGTTATTGCTTTGTTATTTTTTATGTAAATATATTCTAGTTTATTTACTGAAAAAAACATATTTTGGCCGAATAATTAAATGTCTTGAATTTACTGAATCACAGAAAAAATACATTTTGAAGTACAAAATAAAGTAAAAAATTATTAAAGTAAAAAAAAAAAAAAAAAAAAAGTTAAAAAGTTAAAAATTTATAAACAAAAACAAAAATGTTATTTAAATGCCTTACATATTAAAGGAATGTATTGAAGTTTAATTTAAATCAATAAAAAAATAATAAAACGATAATAATTTTAATAAAGGTTAAGGAGAAATCATTCAAAATAAGAACTATTAAAATAAAATGTAATTAACATGCAAAAACTTTATCAGAAATGTAATAATGAGCTTATTTACAGGTGTATAAAACACAATATAAATAAAGATGTTTGCAGATTAATAAGAGAAAAGTAAATAAAGAATAAGTGAGCTGAACTGACCGCTGCTGTACGGCTGCAGTCGGCTGGGCAGCAGCAGACCGGCGGCTCTGATCCACTGCTCGTATCCGGGACTGAGGTGAGGGAGAGCGGGGTAGTGCAGCTGAGGAGAGTCGGTACCGACCCCGGGGAACAGCGGGACTCCTGCCCACACCCCTCCGTACACACCGGGGGGTAACACCTGAAGAGGAGCTTTCTGATCCCCCAGCAGAGCTTCGATCCGAAAACTCTTCGATTTCTCCATTTAAAACTAACTTTAAAAATTACTTAAAAATCAGAAAGCAGTTTTAATTCTCAGTTAATTGAACTAAACTTTCTTTAGTTTTGAGCTGAGAGGAGCTGAGAGGAGCTGCTGGGAGGTTTCTACCAGGGTTGAGTTTCTGCTTCACTCCATTCTGCAGGAGAGATGAACCTTCTCACACCTCCACTCATTTACATAATCACTCATCCTCCACTTCTGATTGGCTACCAGCAACAGGTCCACCTTTAATTAACCAATCACAGTCATGCACCTGAGCGGTCGTTTCTATTGTATCTGCTATTATTATTATTATTATTGTTGTTATTATTATTATTGTTGTTGTTGTTATCATTATTATTCTTATTAACATTATTATTACTATAGCTATTATTATTACATTATTAAGGTTTAGGTTCTGGACTAGTAATCAGAAGGTCACTGGTTCAAGCCTCACCACTGCCAGGTTGCTACTGTGGGGCCCTTGAACAAGGCCCTTAACCCTCAATTGCTCAGACTGTACACTGTCACTGTACTACTAGTCGCTTTGGATAAAGGCATCTGCTTAATGCTGAAAATGTAAATGTAATTGTTAATATTAATAATAATATAGTAGTTTTATTACCATACAGTCACTCACTCACTTAACCGTTTATCCAATCAGGGTCGGGAGGGCGCTGGAGTCTATCCCAGATTTACAATGGGCGCAAGGCACACAGTAACACTCTGGACAGGGGGTGCCAGTCCATCGCAGGGCACACACACACATACACATACACACACTTTCACCTACAGGGCAATTTAGTGTCTCCAGTTAACATGACTGCAGGTTTTTGGACTGTGGGAGGAAACCGGAGCAAACCCACACAGACACGGGGAGAACATGCAAACTCTGCACGGAAAGAACCCCGAACTGCCCCACCTGGGGATCGAACCCAGGACCTTCTTGCTGTGAGGCGACAGTGCTACCCACCGAGCCACCGTGCCGCCCTATTACCATACTTATATACAGTATATACAGTGTATCACAAAAGTGAGTACACCCCTCACATTTCTGCAAATATTTCATTATATCTTTTCATGGGACAACACTATAGACATGAAACTTGGATATAACTTAGAGTAGTCAGTGTACAACTTGTATAGCAGTGTAGATTTACTGTCTTCTGAAAATAACTCAACACACAGCCATTAATGTCTAAATGGCTGGCAACATAAGTGAGTACACCCCACAGTGAACATGTCCAAATTGTGCCCAAATGTGTTGTTGTCCCTCCCTGGTGTCATGTGTCAAGGTCCCAGGTGTAAATGGGGAGCAGGGCTGTTAAATTTGGTGTTTTGGGTACAATTCTCTCATACTGGCCACTGGCTATTCAACATGGCACCTCATGGCAAAGAACTCTCTGAGGATGTGAGAAATAGAATTGTTGCTCTCCACAAAGATGGCCTGGGCTATAAGAAGATTGCTAACACCCTGAAACTGAGCTACAGCATGGTGGCCAAGGTCATACAGCGGTTTTCCAGGACAGGTTCCACTCGGAACAGGCTTCGCCAGGGTCGACCAAAGAAGTTGAGTCCACGTGTTCGGCGTCATATCCAGAGGTTGGCTTTAAAAAATAGACACATGAGTGCTGCCAGCATTGCTGCAGAGGTTGAAGACGTGGGAGGTCAGCCTGTCAGTGCTCAGACCATACACCGCACACTGCATCGACTCGGTCTGCATGGTCGTCATCCCAGAAGGAAGCTGACGCACAAGAAATCCCGCAAACAGTTTGCTGAAGACAAGCAGTCCAAGAACATGGATTACTGGAATGCCCTGTGGTCTGACGAGACCAAGATAAACTTGTTTGGCTCAGATGGTGTCCAGCATGTGTGGCGGCGCTTTGGTGAGAAGTACCAAGACAACTGTATCTTGCCTACAGTCAAGCATGGTGGTGGTAGCATCATGGTCTTGGGCTGCATGAGTGTTGCTGGCACTGGGGAGCTGCAGTTCATTGAGGGAAACATGAATTCCAACATGTACTGTGACATTCTGAAACAGAGCATGATCCCCTCCCTTCGAAAACTGGGCCTCATGGCAGTTTTCCAACAGGATAACGACCCCAAACACAACCTCCAAGATGACAACTGCCTTGCTGAGGAAGCTGAAGGTAAAGGTGATGGACTAAACCCAATTGAGCACCTGTGGCGCATCCTCAAGTGGAAGGTGGAGGAGTTCAAGGTGTCTAACATCCACCAGCTCCGTGATGTCATCATGGAGGAGTGGAAGAGGATTCCAGTAGCAACCTGTGCAGCTCTGGTGAATTCCATGCCCAGGAGGGTTAAGGCAGTGCTGGATAATAATGGTGGTCACACAAAATATTGACACTTTGGGCACAATTTGGACATGTTCACTGTGGGGTGTACTCACTTATGTTGCAGCTATTTAGACATTAATGGCTGTGTGTTGAGTTATTTTCAGAAGACAGTAAATCTACACTGCTATACAAGCTGTACACTGACTACTCTAAGTTATATCCAAGTTTCATGTCTATAGTGTTGTCCCATGAAAAGATATAATAAAATATTTGCAGAAATGTGAGGGGTGTACTCACTTTTGTGATACACTGTATATAAAGTTTGGCATTTACTATGACTGCAGATGGAAATCAGCGTGTTAGCTTACTCTAGTGAAATGAATCTCATTTCTCCAAAAACTAAATTCAACTAACGTTGGGGAAAGAATTTCACCATAAAGAACCCTACAACTTTATATATAATATATAACTGAATGATAAATATAGGATTAGTAGTAAAACTACCGTCCTCAGACTTTTGAAACCATGATTTCTCGTCTCCGTTTCCTCGTTACCCCGGATCGTCCTGGTTGCTGTCTGTTGTTGTCGTTAAGCTTTATGAGCGTTTAATGAGCGATAAACTTTACGATTCTCACACAGTGCTCTCATTGTGTGTCGGTGGATAAATGGAACTTAATGCTTTTATCACTCAGACTGAAAGCTAATTACTTTCACCTTAGCATCACACTGATTAGCCTAGATTAGCTCGTCCCTTTGAACATCAGACGGTCGAGTTTTACTTCACAAACCTTTCATATTTCCATTAGTCGTCTCTAATATCACTAGTGTGTGTGTATGAGTTTATGATTCATAATAATGGTTAAAATGTGGTATTATTATTATTTAAACTGCTTGTTTTTACCTCAGCTCGTAATGCTATCATGTCTAGTTTACAGCAGACATGTGGCTAGCAGGTGTAAGACAAGTGTAATTTAATTACACTTATATAGAGATTTATTTTTACAAATTAACCAACACATCTGAGGAAAATCTGAATATTCTCGACTATCCTATCTTCACTATTTTTCAGTAGTTGCTAGTTAGTATTAGTTTTGCTAGTTAGCCGCCATTAGCCTTGTTTACATATTGTTCCACACTGAAAGCGCAAATTTCAGCGTTCACAAAAATAAAGCGCAGTGTGTTGCCTGTTGTTCTGTGATACTGAGGGTGTTCCTCCAGTCTTTGGTGTTTGATAACCTCATGCTGATGTAAAGCTTGCTTGACTGTGGACAGTACCACCAATTAACATAAGATCTATTTATTTTGGTGAAATTTCCAGATGCTCAGATGTTATAGTTTGCATTTTCTCCCAATCTTGACAGGATATCACTGTTCCATGTGCTTTTTAATGGGTGCAGTGACACTAAACCTAATTATATGGGCACAGAGAAGTCGCCAGCTGTAGTCAATCCTCATAAGTTCCTCATGGCCATGATGCAGTTAAACAACATCAATGAATCAAAGCCATTAAAATCACAGGACTGCCAAGTAATAAAGTATATGGCCAAAAGTATGTGGACACCACTCTTTATTACCATTATGAGCTGTTTCAGCCACACCCATTGCTAGCAGGTGTATAAAATAGTTACTATAAGTGCAAGAGTTTAGGGAAGGCCCTTTTCTGTTCAATCATGAGTCCTCTGCACAAAGTGAGGTCCAAAAGTATATGGTCGAAAGTATGTGGACACCACTCCTTATTACTGTTATGAGTCGTTTCAGCCACACCCATTGCTAGCAGGTGTATAAACTCAATGCTATTAAATCAGTTACAAGCTTTTAACTCTGTGCAAGAGTTTAGGGAAGGCCCTTTTCTGTTAAACCATGAGTCCTCTGTACAAAGTGAGGTCCATAAGGACATGCTGGTTGCCTGCACAAAGCTCTGACCTCAGCCCCATTAAACAAACACTCTTGAGATAAATTGTACAACACTGGCGCCTGATGACACAAATGACTGAATGGGCACAAATTCCCAAAACCCAGTAGCATATCTTTCCATAGGAATGGAGCCCAGGTCATATTAATGCTCTTGATTTTGGAATGGGATGCTTGTGGTCATGTATTATCATCAGTGAAACAAACTGCACTTTTACCCCACTGTGCTCAAACCAGCGCTAAGAATCCACCCAGTTCAGGAACGCAGGAAGCTCTTCTAGTATTCTGAGCTGGTTTTCCCAGGAATTCTAACCTTTGGTGAGAGTTTCAGTTCAGATCAATAATGTCAGAGTAAGTTCAGAGTAATTATGCCATTAAAGGTGTACAATGAAACTACTGTGGTGCAGAGATTTATTACCCCCCGTCCACCCATTATGGCCTCTGTCGGCGGCGTAATGTAACTTTGAACGGCTTTGATGTGGAGCTGGTTATCTGTTAACGACGTGATTGGAAATGATCGGTCATGTGCAGAAACGGTCCAGCGTAACTTCCTCCGTACTGGATCTGACGTCCTGCGGATCTTCAGAGATCAGTACAGGTGATTCATACTGACTACAGAGGGCACCACCAAGGGTACAGAGGCTATTATAATGGACACAGTGAAGTAACATGGGTGTGTGTTGGTGTGTGTGTGTGATTCTTTCTTTTGCATGACACAGTGGAGAAGTTCAGACTTCAACAGGAAGTGGGAATGCGTGCCCATTCTGTTAAAAGCATTCCTAAGGTCAGGCACTCATGTCGGATAGGAAGAGTCGAGTGAGGCTAATGCGTCATGCCTACACGATTTTTGCCCTGATTTTCGCTCGCTGACTGGTCGCCGCTAGACGTTTGCTCGGGGCTCGAAACTCGGCTCTCGATCGCTATGTGTGAACCGTACGCTTGCCGATCGCGTGTTGACTCAAGAATAATATCAAGCATGCTAAATATCTGGACCTGTCACCCACTTAAAATCCTGTAGTGTAAAAGGCGTTGCGATCAGGTCGTGATTGTTATGAAGGCAAAATACAGAAGAGAAACCCGGTGTAGGCGTGTAAATGTGTGGAACAAGGGCTTAATATAGATACTATCTGAATACATCAGCACACACAAGCTTTACAGTATTTGTGGCTTCAATATTAAAAAATATTTATCAGACTTCCGGCTGATAAACTGGTGTCACTAAACCCCTCGTCACTTCACGTGTGTTTTCGTGACTAAACCTAGTTTGGGAGGGCAGACAGACCCGTCCGAGATTCCTCCCGATGGCGATAGATGGTGTAGTGTGTGACCCCACACTGACGATCGGTCACGTAGTGTGAAAACCACGACGACTTACAAGAGATCCAGTCGTGTAGTGTTAAGTTTTTATACACCTGTGAGCAACGGGTGTGGCTGAAAGACCTGAACTCGGCTCCGGACCCACTGCAGCTCTGATCAGAAGGTTGGGTGACTCGGCAAAGCGGCGACGTGACGTCATTTCTTTCTCAAAGTCACCCGTACGACAGCGAAGTCTGGGACGTGATTAACGACCCCCGACAGATTCATTCATCAGCTCTTACGATTCCGATGATTTTTTACGACTGCTGGGACGCGTTTGTGGGCGACGGTCGTAGTTTACGTGGTTTTTTGTGCCACCTCAGCGTTTTCCGGTCCCCGGACGGACGGAACGTTGATGCATTTAAGAGCGGCACCCCGGCGACCCTCGGGTAAATAAAACGCCATCGATCCTCCCACCATCCCCTCCCAAAAAGACTTATTGTCGCTGCACTTTTATCTAATCACTTGGCAACAAACGAGCAGGTAGACGAGAAAAAAATAAAAAATACCCAGAGTGCTTTTCACCTCTCCAGATCAAATTAACCTGAGAGCTGTTACAAATCAATGAAAGCCAGGCAATCAGCTTTAATTGACAGTAACGATGCTCACATTCCCGCTTCACCCCAAACACGCCAGACCTTCGTTTATCTGCCCCCCCACCCCCACCCCCTGGAGACGGGGGTAATCTTCCACCCCCCCCCCAAGTACCTTGTGCACTTCAATTAAATTAACTAAACAGACAGGTTTCCAAAATAAAAGGCCACTACCCTGGCACACGGCCACCGATCCAGCCTGATCATTTTCTCTAATGAACTCACAAGGCCGAAAGTATGTGGACACCTGATATGAACCGTGGACGTGTGGCTACTTCTGACCACGAGTTTGCTGGACATCCAACTCCGGTCTCAGTTCTTCATAATAATCATAATTAATTCAGCAATTAATTAATTAATTAATAATAATAAATAATTATTACAACTACTACTAACAATAATAATTACAATTTAGAATAACGATAATAGTAATAATAATATAATAAATACTGTATTACAATAGTAATAATAATCACTACTACGAATACTACTATTACTAATAATAATCACAACTAATTATTGAATTAAAATATAATAAATTAAATTAAAAATATGAATACTGCAATACAGACAATAGTAATAATAATTATACTTAATAATAAAATATAATAATATTAGTAATAAATGTTATAATAATCAAAATAATATATGACAATGCTACCCACCGAGCCACCCTTATAGTAATAATAATATTTTTGATAATAATAATGATTGCCACCCCTAATAGTAATACTATTAAAATAATATTAATAAAAATATTATTAATATAATAACAAAATATATAATATAATATAATAACAAAAACAGTAATAATAAGAAAAGAATATATAGAAAGACTTTATTAATCCTGAAGGAAATTAATTAATATAATAATGAATAAATAATATTAATTAATTATTAATAATAAATATAATTAACCAATAACCAATAAATTCCTTGTTGAAATACATAAAAATTTATTTCACATCAAACAACCTCACAAATTTATTGCAAATTAAAATCCTCACATAAAACATCAATAATTAAAACAATAAAATTAGTATATCAGAATTCGGTCCCAAATATAACCGGACGTTCACCGAGAATGGATTGGAGAACACGACTCAGTCCAGCACACGTTCTGTCTGCACCAACGGAAGGAGACGCGCCGACTTTCATTCTGGCCGGATTTAAAGACTAAATAATAAAAATGACGCCCGAGTTTCTCTAAATTCTGTCCACTGTGTTTAAAATAAGAGTTTCAGCTTCGTTTCATGATGATGATGATATGAAGTGTAGGATAAGGTTTTAATGAGGTGCTTTAATACAGAAACAGAGAAGTCAGGAGGCCAAGCTACAAAAGTGGGTCTCAGAAATCGGTGTCGCCTCCTTTCTCAACAGCGACGCCTGCTGTCTGGCGGTGGAACAACACAGAGATGAAAGTGTGTAAGAACCCACCGTCCTGCGTG
Organism: Trichomycterus rosablanca; assembly: GCF_030014385.1. Classification (NCBI taxonomy): domain Eukaryota; kingdom Metazoa; phylum Chordata; class Actinopteri; order Siluriformes; family Trichomycteridae; genus Trichomycterus; species Trichomycterus rosablanca. The sequence continues at coordinate 1,060,255 of NC_086002.1, read as the reverse complement.
GGCACTGTGCCACAGCCAGAGGGCGCCAGAGGGCACCAGAGTGTCCATGGGATTTGATTACGTCCAAATTTAGTAAAACAGGAGGTGTCGCTGTCGCCATACTTCATACGACCAGCCCTCCCTCAGACACAGCGTCTGTAAACGCCAGACCAGACTCCAACCGTTTCTCAGAAACTAGCGTAACAGACCGCCACGCCACCCGAACGCCGCTTTAATCAGCACATGGGACGGAAAAAGGGCTTAAAGCAGAACTCAGCTGGACCCAGGAGCATAAAACGAGTGTGGAGGTGTGGAAACGCCCTCAGATGGGCGCTACCCGATCGGGTTTGGTCCGTTTCGTGGCTAGTAAGCTGAGCCGCGAGGAAGCGCGAGCGTAACCCGTTCTCACCGAGGTAAAACGTGCAGGTGAGCTCCAGACGCACAGAAGATCACAGTCCAGATTGAGAAGCTGACACGTGCCCTCTCTCTTGGTCATACCCGGTCGGTCTCCACGGCTCCCCCGTCGGAGCTCTGCAGGTTCCTCGTTCTCTCCAGGACCCAGTCGACGTCGGGCCGCTCCTGAGGGTTGCTCACCATGATGGAGCTCAGGAGCGTCTGCAGCTCCACAGAGTAACTGTGACCGAGAACAAAACAATCAGACTGGCAGAGGACCGGCACGCGGGTGGCACAGCTGGTGAGAGGTCGGTGCTATCGACCCGGTCGGGCGCCCCACAGACACGATCGGTGGTGTCCGAGTCCCTGTTTGCTATGCAACAGTGACACCTGCTGGTTGATTGAGGTAAAGGAATACCAGGAATAAAAGGTGACCATGCACAAGGGGAAATAGACATGTCTAATTTCTTTAGCACCCACAGATTCCTAACATTATTACTACCTCATAATATAAAATGAATATTATTATGTGGGTGTCCACATACTTTTGGTAAAGTGAAGGGTGTGTCGGTTCTGACCTGCAGGGTTTTGGAATGGTGACGGGGTTCTGAACAGCCAGAGCAACACTGTCGCCCTTCTGAAACACCATATCGTACGGTCCCTCCAACACCATCATACTGTACAGGACACACCCTAACGACTGCGCGCGCGCACACACACACACACACACACACACACACACACACACACACACACACACACACACACACACACACACAGACACAGAAAGTCATTAATAACAAACATACCTCACGTTTCCTCTCAGACGAGCTCTCTGTCCATCGTTGCTGTATTCTGGGAGGGACTTTCAGCAAGAATTTGGAGTGTGTCTGCTGGGATTTGTGCCCGTTCCTTATCAAAAGGAGCATTCCTGAGGTCGGGCACCGATGCTGGACTTGACTTTTATCCAAAGCGTCTTACAGTTCTGTGACAGTATACTGTCTTATCTAAGCTATTGAGGGTTAAGGGCCTCGCTCAAGGGCCCAACAGTGGCAACCTGGTTGTGGTGGGGCTTGAACCGGCGACCTTCCGATTACCAGTCCAGTACCTTAACCGCCCGGCTACAACTGAAGAGTGTTTAGTGGGGCTGAGGTCACACCAAACTGACCTCGCTGGGACCTTCCCCAAACTGCTGCCTCAATATGCTATTTATACACACGTTGCCAGCTGCGCATCATGGACGTGAGCACCGTCTGCAGACAGGATAGAAGGATACGCAGAGTGTAGCGTGTTCCTCTACATGTATTGCAGATCTCCCGAGGGATCCACCGCTGTCTGGTGAAAAGAAGCGGCCGACGTTGCAAAAAAAGAGTCTTTTTTTTTAATCTCCTCACCCAGATGTCAGTTTTTTCATCGATGACGCAGTGGCTCTGGACGTTGAAGAGCTCCGGCGCCCTGTAGGAGATGGTGCACCTCTGAGCCGCCCAGTCCTGCAAAGTGACCGCGCACAGGTCAGACGGAGGAGGGGCGGAAGGACGGACGGGTCGGGATTATTGGGATCTGCACTGACCTGGACGCTCATGGCCTCTCTGGATCCTCTGACTTCGATACGGGCTCTGTTCATGGAGCCCAGGTCCATCAGGACGGCACGGTCGTTCTCCTCCAGAAGAACGTTGGTGGGCTTCAGGTCCCTGAAGAGACGGAGGACAGAACCGACTGAGAGGAGAACCTGCTAAATGTATCCAACACCTATATTATCATTCTGCTTATTTAGATGTACGCAGGTTCTGGACTAGTAATCGGAAGGTTGCTGCATCGATTGCTCGGACTGTATACTGTCATATGAATATATAAATACAATATATAGATATAAATATAAATATATGTGGATCTACGTAACCCAATCCCGCCTCAGCTTCAGCTCAGGACAGATGACCTCACACTCGCCTCAGGAGCTGTTCCGATGAAGCAAATGGACCACGATGGAATGTCTGTAGGGGACCATCGCGGTCCTGACGTTTCTGAGTCATAAACACTACTGTTCCGATGTACTGGCTCTCGCTATGGTTCGTTGGAGTCCTAGCACTTTTAGAATGATGCTTTTTGTAGCTCTAAATTCTACTAAGCACTTCATCCTGGCCTAATGAAAGTCAATCTTAGGAGAAGACGTCTGGTCAGAGCGCTGACTGGTGTTTGGTTGAACGAGTAGGAACCTGTGGGCGTATCCTCCATCGTGGACGGCTTTGAGACCCTCGCAGATGCCGCGGAAGACGTGCAGGACCCGACCCTCGGGCATGGAGCCGCCCTTGTCCCTCAGCCTCTCCAGCACGGACCACAGACTCCCTTTCTGCAAACACAACCGCCGAACGATCGAGGTGAGAGAACGACCTGCTAGGACTGAAGGGTTCCTCAAAGAACCTCTGGATCTAAAAAAAAAACGGGGTCCTGGTCAGGCTCGTGGTGGGCGCAGTGCAGTAACGTAACCCCAGACAGGACGGTGACACACTGTGGGGCCTCAGTCATCCTCCCCCCCCCCCTCACACACAGCCAATCATCCACAGCTACGCACATTTACATTGAATTGCTCCCTCTTAGCTTTGTAGCTTTAATATCATGCACTCTTTCTATGAGAATTTGGAGTGTGTCTATGGGAATTTGCCCCTTGTTAGAAGGGGTTGGATTAGAAGGCCTGGCTCGCAATCCAAGTTGAACTCATTCCCAATTAAAAGTGTCGAGTTGAGTTACGACCACGGCTCTGTGCCATGAAACTAACCATAAAAAGGGACTTCCCTAAACTGTTGCCTTAGCGTTAAAAGCAGATCATTTACCTAATATCATTTTATTAGCATTGGCTGTGGCAGAAACAACTAAATTCAATCATTAGGAAGGTTGTCCACATACTTTTGGCCATATAGTGCAGCACTACTGGGACGGTGATGGTCACCCTTCCACCCTCAGACACAGCCAATCATCCACAGCTATGCACATTTACATTGTAATACTTTGTAATATCTTACACTCTTCTAGGAAGCCTTTCTATGAGACTTTGGAGTGTGTCTGTGGGGATTTGTTCCCATACAGTCACCTCAGTCAATGAGATAAGAAGGCACTGATGTTACAAGTGTAATTCATTCCCAAAAGTGTTGAGTTGAGCTGGGTTGAGACCAGGGCTCTGTGTAGGCAACTGGAGCTCCTTTGCCAATACAAGGGACTTCCCTAAACTGTTGCCTCAACGTTAAAAGCATATCATTTACCCAATATCGATTTATTAGCATTGGCTGTGGCAGAAACAACTAAATCTAATCATTAGAAGACTTGTCCACATGCTTTTGGCCATATAGTGCAGCTAGATGAACCTCGGGCGCGTTAATAATATCGGTACGTTAGACGGAAAACATCGTACGCTGACGTAGGGCAGGAGGATCCAGGCCTCGGTCTTCCCCCCCCTCTCCACGAAGCTGGAGCCGGTCAGACTCAGGACATTCGGGTGGTTGAAGAGTCGGTGATTCTCCACCTCCGTCTGCGCCTCCTTCGTGGCCTCGGCGTCATGGCACAGGATTCGCTTCAGGGCGTAGAGGCGGCCGTCCTGAACCCCTTCCACCAGGTCCACGTAGCTGAAACCCCTGAAGGAGGACGAGCACCAAAAAAAAACAAGTCTGCCCTAAATTAGAAGCTGCTGGAACACTCACTGTCAACAGTCAAGCAGGCTTTATATCACCAGGAGCGTAGAGCAGTGGTGGGCAAACTGTTAAATCTGGCCTGCCAAGTATATTGCCAAGAGGACAGTTGTGGCCTAGTGGTTAAGGTACCGGACTAGTAATCCGAAGGTTGCCGGTTCAAGCCCCACCACTGCTAGGTTGCCACCGTCGGGCCCTTGAGCGAGGCCCTTAATCCTCAATTGCTTAGACAACATACTGTCATAAAAGCGTCCGCTACATGCCGCAAACGTAAACGTAGACGTCCTAAAGATCACACGCAATTGACCTTTTTCCTGCAGTACCCTGCATTTCAGTTCACTCCACTAGATGGCGCACTCCAAACACTACAGACACCATAACCCAGTGTGGCCCTTGAGCCGAAAAGTTTGCCCACCCCTGGCTTAGAGGCTTTTCCTGATCAGATTGAGTGATTCTGGCCAGAATGAGCAGGAACACGATTTGAGGGAGGACAAGGCATTCAGACCCAACAACACTGTACCAACTGTAAAGCATGGTGGTGGTAGTACTATGCTCCTGAGCTGACTCTAGAGAGTGTACAGAAAAGGAGATAGGAAGCTTCTTACTTAGATGTTGGTGTCCTGACCAGTGGAGTGTTTATGTCTGTGCCAAGCAGAGTGGGTCAAATACCCAACATCATCGTGGCAGGAGCTTCACATGCATGGATTACTAGCGTCTATATACTTATATACTGTATGTATATATATATATATATACGCTTTAGTGAAGGTGTGAATGAGATCTCACCCCTCGTCGAGTTTCTGGACGAAGTAGTACTTCTTGGCGTCGATGGTGATGGTACTGCGAGAGCAGATACACAGGGCGTGTCCCATCCTCGACCGAGCATCGCTCACCCACCCAACACACCTGCCACACACACACACACACACACACAATTAAAATAAGCATGACTGAGCATGACTAAGCACCGAGGGCCTGTCCGAGTTGCAGCACCAGACCCACTTTGACCCTGACCGGACAGAGCATGAATAAATAATGACATTCTGAATGCCCGGGTGAAGCGGACCTTTAACTGAAGCGTTAGCGAAACAACTAGTTCAATTATTCAGAAGTGAAAGCCGGCTTCAGATCTCATCAATGATCAATGACTGAGCAGGTAGGTATCAACGCAGCTTCTGATTGGCTGGCTGCATGAACTGGACATTGATGTTCAGCATTCCAGTGATGCTTGGGGTCACTTCTTTACACCAGCCAGCAGTAGATTCTCACAGAACCCGCATAAAGAAAACCATGCCGTGCTTTACATGTCTGCACCCCACCACAAAGTAGTTTTGGACTTGACTGCTGTATCACTGGAGCACCAGACCATCCATTTTTTTGAATAATCCTGACCAGACTGTCAGTCCCTGCTGCCCAAACACTTCCAGTGTTTCTGAGTGGCACCAGACCCACCGCAGCCCTGATCAGAACGAAGCAGCTACTGGAAAAACAAACAGGTTTGAAACAGTTTAAAACACACTAACAGCGGTGGTTCTACTCAGCAAGCAAGTGCTCTAGGGAGAATACATATTCAATTTGGAACGCACACACTTTCTCTTCACGTACACTTTAATGATCCGAGTCAATTTAGAACGCACCCAACACTGACTGAGACCTCAATATACACGATGTACAAATATAAATCGAGACATAAACCACAATATTATACATATTTGTACATTATTACGATAATTCTGACTTAATATTTTGTCATTCACTGTAGAATTAAATAAAATATTACCTTTGTTACAGAGGGATCGGATCCACCTCTTCTACTCCTCTTACGCGTCCCTAAAAGCCTACACACACATCCGGGTACTCACTGGGCCAACCTGACGTCATCTGCGTGCCCCGGCTGCGTATGGGATTTGTAGTTTTACACATTTGTAGGCGCGACACAAAAAACTCGTTTGTGTTTAAAACAACTAAATAACTCCTTACTTTATTTTAGCTATCTGATTTTTCCTGGTCAGGGTCGTGGTGTTATCATTCTTTCGGTCACACATGAGAAATGTAGAGCAATAATCAACACAACTTGACAAACTCCTCATAAGTGATGCGTGTTGCTGTGCTAACCAAGACAGCCATTTGAGCCAAATGAATGTACTGTACTGTAGTTTTAGATCCAGTCATGGACTAAAATGTTCTTATCATTTTTTATGGATCAATTTAAGACACATTTCTAGGCTACAGCCTGTATATTCACACCTAATTCTTATAGTGTGACAGACATACTTAATTATTACTCAAATAAATCACCACATGACAAAATAATTCACATAATTTCAATACGTAGCTCTTCTTTCTTTCCTTCTCCACTTTTCCTGGTCAAGGTCATTGTGACAGCAAGCAAGTAGATCAACCCAGATTTCTTTATATCTACAGATTTAGCCTCTCGGGACAGATCCTCCAGGATTCTTACATCAGTAGTGAAATATTATTACCTGAGCAGATACTGGGTCTTCACCATGGTCTCTTGTTTAATGAGATGGGACTAAACCACTTAAATGATCATCTCTAAGATATCTATCTCACAAGAAACATAATACTTCTAATAGGAGAGGTTGGACAAACCCTGTACCCTGCCTGCTAGTGGGGTGCGATACTGCAAAAATTTGGTATCTATCCGATACCAAGTAAATACAGGGCCAGTATCACCGATATCGACCCGATACAGATACTTTTTAATAATTAAGGTCGATGCATCATCAAATTGCTAAATCTGAATGAATGTTTATGACCTTTAGGTGTATTATTGTAATACATATTTTTTTTGTAAGTAGCTGCTCTCAGTAGGGTTGTAGATAAATTCAGTTGTTTAAAGCGGTCAGATTTCTTGTTTCTGGTGCTTTACTTTCTCACAACGTTACCATCATGCCATATCACCACCAAGCGGCTAACGCATAGTTGTGTTTGCTGGGTAAATACATTTGTAAATTTTTAATAGTGACCAAATACACTTGTCCTTGTTAATTTAAAATAAAAAAATGATGCCAAGTCAAAAGAAAAGAGCACTCATTCACCAAAACTCGGAATAAGAGCCTCACTACGCATGCTCCGATTCATGTGCGTAAGGTGAGCAAAGTGCGTCCGTACTTTACATACGTATAGTTTACACTATCATTTCCATAAAATTGCCCCAATTTCTGTATCTGCAAAGCAAAGTATTCAAAAACTTACAATCTTCCAAATGCCTACCAATGTACTGTTGTGTGTTAGGATTACAACGTGACGGTACGACAACAAATCACAGCAGAGCAGGAGAGGAGAAGCGAGGTGAGCATGTAAGATGTGAGAGGAGCGAGTCAGTACAGACACGGTCTTTACTTTCTGGCGAAATGGGAAAAACGTGCTGAATGTAGCGGAGAAAAAGTAAAACTAAAGTATCTAAAGTAAGATAATATCGATATTTGGATCGATGCGCCCATCACTACTGCTTGCATAAGGGCTACCTGCACTCACCCATGAAGGAGTGTTGCAAGAAAGTACCCTAAACTACACCATGTTTTAAACTCCCCAGCTGCAAGGTAAAGAGTAGGGGGTGAGTGCGAAGCTAGTCAGGTATCAGGCATGTGTAAAACAGTTTTAGATATTTAACAAAGTGTCCTAATGTAATGGCAGCCTTGAAACATCACCATATAAAGCTTGTTTGACTGTCGACAGCGACACCGGTGTTCCCGACAGCTTTTAATTCATGGCAGACTTGTTGGTGGTGGTTCATGGACTACATTTGAGCTTCTGGAAAAATTTCTTTCCATTTTTTTCTCCAACCTTTGCAAAGAGACCATCTCTTCATGTACCTTTAATGGTGCAGTTAAACTAACCCTGTTTATAAGGGCACAGAGAAGTCAGCATGCCACATAGCATGGTTAAATCACATTTTAAAATGAATTACCATAACACACACCACTCTCATGTGTATGTATACATATGACTTTATTGTATATAAAAGAGAAGAACAGACATTCAGGGCACAATGAGTAGTTTTATTAAAATTTCATAATTATTTGGACACACTTGGTACAAAAAGGTTAGACCAAATGACAAACATTTAAAAATAGATTTATTCATTTATGACAAACTCAAGATTTCGCATTGTGCTCTCTTTGGCACCAGAGAGATGGTGTAAATCAGCTTTACATTCAAGTAAACACTCATCTTCTAGTATTTTTATGGGCTTGAGACTTTATTCGGCCCTAAAATTCTTCTCCTTCCTCCTCTTCCTCAAAGGAGTCGATTCCGACCTCTTCGTAGTCCTTCTCCAGGGCAGCCATGTCTTCTCTGGCCTCCGAGAACTCACCTTCCTCCATCCCTTCACCTACGTACCAGTGCACGAAGGCTCGCTTGGCGTACATCAAGTCAAACTTGTGGTCCAGACGAGCCCAGGCCTCGGCGATGGCCGTAGTGTTGCTCAGCATGCACACCGCCCTTTGGACCTTGGCCAGGTCGCCTCCGGGCACCACAGTGGGTGGCTGGTAGTTGATTCCCACCTTAAATCCGGTAGGACACCAGTCCACAAACTGGATGCTCCTCTTGGTCTTGATTGCAGCAATGGCCACGTTGACATCCTTCGGCACTACATCGCCACGGTACAGAAGGCAACAGGCCATGTACTTGCCATGCCTTGGGTCACACTTGACCATTTGGTTGCTTGGCTCAAAGCAGGAGTTGGTAATCTCAGCCACCGAGAGCTGCTCATGGTAAGCCTTTTCAGCAGAGATCACCGGTGCATACGTAGCCAGAGGAAAGTGGATCCTGGGGTACGGCACCAGGTTGGTCTGGAACTCGGTCAAGTCGACATTCAGGGCGCCGTCGAAGCGCAGGGAAGCTGTGATGGAGGACACGATCTGGCTGATCAGTCGGTTGAGGTTGGTGTAGGACGGCCGCTCGATGTCCAGGTTCCTGCGACAGATGTCGTAGATGGCCTCGTTGTCCACCATGAAGGCGCAGTCGGAGTGCTCCAGCGTGGTGTGCGTGGTCAGGATGGAGTTGTACGGCTCCACGACGGCCGTGGACACCTGAGGCGCCGGGTAAATCGCAAACTCCAGCTTGGACTTTTTGCCGAAGTCGACGGAAAGGCGCTCCATCAGGAGAGAGGTGAAGCCGGAACCGGTGCCTCCACCGAAGCTGTGGAAGACCAGGAAGCCCTGAAGACCTGTGCACTGGTCAGCCTGTACAAAAGAAGAGATTTATACGGTTATTAAATAAATCATAACGTTTACTATTTTATAATCTGGCTTTAGGAAATAATTCATACAAAAATGCCAACATGAAGGTTGTGGATGGAGTAATTACTACTATTAAAAGTACAACAGTCTCTTACACAGCAGTGCTCTAATTATGTAGGGATCTTCAGCTCAAGTTTACAAAGCACTGCATCGTACATTTATAATAATGATTTAATAAAAAAACAATAAAAGTCAAGGCACCAAACATAACGTCAATTATTATTATATAATTTTTACCTCTCAGTCTGAGGAGTGTTCCAAAACACCTACATTATTAATGCGCTAGTGTGAGGACACTAGGGCTGAAACGATTCCTCGAGAAACTCGAGTAATTCGATTACTAAAAATCATCGATTCCAATTTTTCGCATCGAGGCATCGTTTAATCCATACATTTATATACAGCTCACGGTGTTTCGCACTTTTGCACAACGCGTTCACGCTGTGGTCAGGTGACGTGAAGAAGCCGAGGGCTGCGTCAGAAATCTCACACTTAAACAGAACTTAACAGGACTTAATCCGGGTACTTTTTCCCGTACAGTTCAATGAATACTACGTTTTTTGGACACGCTCGCCGTGCGATTTAAGACGCAGCCGAGATTTGATAGCACGGACTGCAGAATGGAGAGAGAGAGAGAGAGAGAGAGAGAGAGAGAGAGAGAGAGAGAGAGAGAGAGAGAGAGAGAGAGAGAGAGAGAATATCGAGGGGTGAACAGAACAGAGAAAACCACAGAAAGTTTGAGATCATTTTAAGCTGGAAAAAAATAATTAAAAAACATTAAAGCTTTATGTTCTGCGTGAGCTGTAGCTGAAACCTTTAGTTCTAAAAGTTGCACAAATTAGAGGCTTATATTTATGTATTATTGTTTATGCCTTAGTTTTAGGGTGCCTGTTTACATTTTAAAAGTATTTGATTTATTTTTGATGTATTTGTTTTTGCATATCAAAATGTTCTCTTTAAACTGTCCTGTACACAAGGAATAAAAATGTACAGTTTGTTTTGAGAGACGTGTCTTATTTAATCTTATACGTATTGATTTTTGCTCTTTATTAAAGCAAAAGTATTTCTTATCCGATTACTCGATTAATCGCTGGAATAGTCGATAGAATACTCGATTACAAGATTAATCGATAGTTGCAGCCCTAGAGGACATCTTGCCCAACAACACTCAAGCATGGACGTATCCCTCTTCCTCGCTAGGAGTCGTTTAGGTGATTTGGACCAAGCCTGGACAACAGCACTTGCCTTTATCCATGACCTTCCAAGAGAAGAGTTTCCTCAAATACCAACATGCCTTTTTTGGTGGCTTCCACATTTAGGTGTCACCACACAAACCTGGTCCTCATACTGGACCTGGCACAGTTTGTACGCTGGGTGCCCTTCTTGGCGCAACCCTTCCATTTCTAGCTGGACTTGGGACCTGCATTGAGAGCGCTCCCAATGGCGAGGCTACTTTGGCAATCATTAGCCAATCATGTCCATGCAGACACCCAAACGGCTGGTAGCACCACCGAGATTCGTACCCTGTATCCACAGATCTCAGCAGTAGTCAAAATGTAGGGCCACATTTAGTGAAGTCTACATTAGAATTAGATATTGGGACCTTAGTGGGCCGTACACGCCCACGTTCTCCAACATTCCTTTAGAGGAAGTCAGTTCATGCATTCTATGCCAAGCGTCACCAATGTGGCTAGGCCCTAGGACGCTAGATTCCTCCTGGATGACGTGTACCACACAGCCGCTGTCTCTTCCGAGATGCTTCCAAATGAAACCCGTGACTGAAATGCTCACGTTGCTTCTAACAACTACAATCTTACCAGCTTGCGGATGCGGTCGAGCACGGAGTCGATGATCTCCTTGCCGATGGTGTAGTGACCTCGAGCGTAGTTATTGGCCGCGTCCTCCTTCCCAGAGATCAGCTGCTCCGGGTGGAAGAGTTGGCGGTAGGTACCGGTACGCACCTCATCTGAAACGAGACGCATTGCCGATGTAGTTTCCAGACATTCTACTATACCGGTTCATGCACGACATTTCCAGTTCGAGACTCACCGATGACGGTGGGCTCCAGGTCCACGAAGATGGCACGCGGCACATACTTGCCAGCTCCGGTGTCGCTAAAGAAGGTGGTGAAGGAGTCATCGTGGCCGCCGACGGGCTTCTGGCTCGGCATCTGACCGTCGGGCTGGATGCCGTGCTCCAGACAGTACAGCTCCCAGCAGGTGTTTCCCATCTGAACGCCAGCCTGGCCCACGTGAACAGAGATGCACTCGCGCTAAAGATGGAGAAACAGAATAAAAGAAATGATTTCTTACATGCTCATCCAGTCCTTCTTTTAGCACGGTTCCCAGCTCTAACTGGGATTGTTTATAGTTCTAGCTAATGGGTTTTAGGATCGGAGCCACCCAGTGAAAGGTCAGTATTAGGCTGCAGGAACCAACTCTGACCAGCAGTCGGCATCGGCGCATAAAAAAACAGATGCCGGTCAGACTAGCACGTATTTGACCGCCAAAAGCAGCTTAGACCAGGAAGCAGCTCATTCTGGTTTGGTATTTTCAGCACAGCTCTTCTCAAGTCACGTTTTCACTTCCTCTTGTCAACTTGAAAGCATTCTAAATGCTAATCGCATTATTAACTACAACCTTTCTTTAAGCTAGTTTCAAATTTCCTCACTCAGATTCCCATTTTAAGGACAGAAACAGAAAGTGAAAGACCATAAGAAAAGAAATGGTTGATGTATCATTTGCTAATCGTTCCAGATAAATTATCAACACGGATGCAGAACCAACGCCCCCTTATCCACCAAAAACAATCCTGAACCCTCCTGACGGTAACTCCTTCCTGTATCTGATAGCATGTTCTCACCTACAGTACGTGCAGCAGTAAGGTTTCTCTACACACACACACACACACACACACACACACACACACACACCTGGGATACCGAGCGCACACACACACACACACATAACAAATGATTTGTATAACCGCGCTCTATAACATCAAACACCTGCTCGGTAGGCAAAGGGATCTATTAGATGGTGTGTGTGAAGGTGAGGGATCTATTAGATGTGGATCTGATGGTGTGTGTGAAGGTGAGGGATCTATTAGATGTGGATCTGATGGTGTGTGTGAAGGTGAGGGATCTATTAGATGGAGTGTGTGAAGGTGAGGGATCTATTAGATGTGGATCTGATGGTGTGTGTGAAGGTGAGGGATCTATTAGATGGTGTGTGTGAAGGTGAGGGATCTATTAGATGGAGTGTGTGAAGGTGAGGGATCTATTAGATGTGGATCTGATGGTGTGTGTGAAGGTGAGGGATCTATTAGATGGTGTGTGTGAAGGTGAGGGATCTATTAGATGTGGATCTGATGGTGTGTGTGAAGGTGAGGGATCTATTAGATGGAGTGTGTGAAGGTGAGGGATCTATTAGATGTGGATCTGATGGTGTGTGTGAAGGTGAGGGATCTATTAGATGGTGTGTGTGAAGGTGAGGGATCTATTAGATGTGGATCTGATGGTGTGTGTGAAGGTGAGGGATCTATTAGATGGTGTGTGTGAAGGTGAGGGATCTATTAGATGTGGATCTGATGGTGTGTGTGAAGGTGAGGGATCTATTAGATGGTGTGTGTGAAGGTGAGGGATCTATTAGATGTGGATCTGATGGTGTGTGTGAAGGTGAGGGATCTATTAGATGTGGATCTGATGGTGTGTGTGAAGGTGAGGGATCTATTAGATGGAGTGTGTGAAGGTGAGGGATCTATTAGATGTGAATCTGATGGTGTGTGTGAAGGTGAGGGATCTATTAGATGGTGTGTGTGAAGGTGAGGGATCTATTAGATGTGGATCTGATGGTGTGTGTGAAGGTGAGGGATCTATTAGATGGTGTGTGTGAAGGTGAGGGATCTGAGACGTCGATCTGATGGTGCGTGTGAGCGTGAGGGATCTATTAGATGTCAATCTGATGGAGGTTCCTCATAGTTCAGGTGTTGGATGCAGCAGATCTGATCAACATAAAGATCTGAGAGATCTTGATAAGGACCCAGACGACTCCCAAACAGTAATAGGCAGCACTGACGTCTACACGCCAAAACCAAAGACAGGTTGCTGGGCGGTCGAGACTCTAGAGGATCGATTCCAAAGACAACCAACTGCAGCTCAGAACTTAAATGAATCCCTGGATCTCCTGGATCAGGTGGATGTTCAGGTACATGTGTGGTGTTTATTCAGTGGGAGAGAGGGTACCTGGACGCATCTACTGGACCTACTGGTAACGTCCTGGTACCAGATACCACAGGATCGTTCAGCTGACTTGTGGAGTCCACTTCTCAGTGGGTTTTATGTCATCTGTGTAGACCTCATCTGTGGCACTTTATTATTTTGGTTTCATGAAGGTGGTTCTTCATGTGAAACGTTGGAGAACCCATGTTCTCCTTTCACTCCTGAGCGGATCACCTTTCTGCCTGATGACCCTTATTTTTACCACCAGGAGGCACAAACCGGGCGTGTGGAGTCGCACAACATGACTGACATATACAGGTGACCGGTCAGGTTATGGAAAGTGGGTGGGTTAAGTACCACAAACACACTAACAACCTGTTCTGAAAATAGACGTGTGTCTCACACACACGCTAAGGCTAAAAGTATGTGGACACCTGACCTAACATTTCGGTGAAAGCTTTCCATGTGATTGCTACTGAGCTCAGGCAAATATATTGGATGTGAGGGCATTCCAATTCATCCCACAAGTGTTCAGCAGGGTTGTATTCGGTGCTCTATGCAAGCCAGTTTACTGCAGCTCCTCCACACCGAGCTTAGATGTTCCTTCAACCTTCAGCAATGGGTGTGTCCGGAACACCTAACGTCTAACGGCGTGTCCACATACTTTTGGCTATTTTAGTGTACACAGAAAGGAATCTTTCCAGTTCTGTTAGTCCGACAAGCCCACACAGGGCGGGAAAAACACCCGAGCGCTCGAGGTCTCCTCATGCAGGTTTGTGTGAAAGGGCGAAACACTTCGGCGCTCGGTCCACGCCCCGACGAGGAATCCTCAGCACACCCTGGAGAAAAATAACCCTGTCAGAAGTATGTGGACGCCCCCCGTGACGAGCTCATTTGGTTGTTTACTCACACACATCGCAAACGGTCGAGAAATGAAGCGCCAAGCCAAGTCATTCACTCTCCTTTAACAAACGTTGACAGAACGGGTTCCTCTCGTTTCTGAGGTCCAAGTGGCGTTTTTGTGAAGTCTGGGAGCAACAACAGCTCAGCGGTGACCTCAATTTATCAGTAAATTATCTTAAGAAACAGCTTCTGCACATTAGGAGTTCATTAACAGCTTGATAAATGTGGGTCCTCATTATTAACAGCTTCACACAAGCCAAAGACCACCATGCTCAATGCCGGGGGTGTAAAGGCAACCAAGACTGGACTCCGGAGCAGCGTACATCCATTCTTCATTATATGGCTGAAAAATGAAGAACAAATCCTGGTTCTGCAGATGCCAGGAATGGTTTTATTCGTTCATCAGTCATTCATCTGATCAGGATCGCAGTGGGCCCTGAGCCCACCAAAGCACACCGGACTCTGGACGTGGAACACAGGAACACATTTATATCATCATATACAACCAAGTAGCAATTTAGAGCAGCCGATCCACCTCCAGGCGAGATTCGAACCCAAGTCCTCAGGACCCCGAGGCTGTGGGCACATCTGCAAGTCCAAACTTTGGCCAAAATAATGTGATCACCCCTCCTAATTTGTGAGTTCAAATGTTTTTGCCACGCCCACTACTAACGAGTGTAAAATCAATAATATAAAATAGGAAACAGTTTGGGGAAGGTTAAGAAAAGTGGAAAGTACAAGGTCCATAAAAACGTGGATTAAGTTTGGTATGGAAGAACCCCAGCGAACCTTTGGGATGAATTGGAACATCACCTAATCAAAGGACGTAATAAACATTCCTTTCACACAGTGGGCACAAATTCCGACAGGCTCATTCCGAAATCCTATAAATCTTTAAGTGGAGATTGTTTAAGCCATGAAGCAGCAACACAATTTTGGAACAGGCAACCAGACCAGCTCATGATCAGGCGTCCACATACTTTTGGCCACCACACATGACCTCAGATCACTATTTCAGACGTAACGTCGGGCGTCGCCCTGAGATCCGGGCGTCTAATCTCGGACCTCGTCCAAACCCGCGCCAACATTCCTGCCACGGTCAGCTTCGGTTTCCCCTCGCGCTCCGGGGTGCCAGGCGCTCTATTTTTACCCCCTGTTCCCTCCAGAGGGGAGTCACCGGGGACGGCTGTTAGTCAGGAGCACGGGAACGGCCTAGTTTGGTCAGGGGGGCGTCGAAGGGGCGCTATTTACGGCTCGCCACGACTCTACCCGTCCCTCTAGAACCTTCTGTTCTCTGCTTTCACTACGACCTCGTCTCATCCGTCATTCGCTCGTCTCTACGGAACCTTCGTCCTCCGAACTTACACGACATGGCCAAAAGTATTCGGACACCTGACCGTGATCATGTTATCGTCCTGCTTCAAAATAAATTCTGGGAAAGCTTTTAATAAGATTATTTTTGAGGTCAGGCAGCTATGTTGGATGAGAAGGCCTTCCAATTCATCCCAGGAGTGTTCAGCAGGGTTGTGGTCAGGGCTCTGAGCAAGCCAGTTTGGTGGAGCTCCTCCACACCGAGCTTAAAACCAAACCTAGAACATCACGAGCATCGATCCAACATCAGTACCTGACCTAACACTAACCTAGTAACGCGCCTTTGACAAAGTGGACACAAATTCCGACAGACCCACTCCAGAATCCTATAAATCCTCCACTTTTGAGTGCCACTCCAAATAAATGCAGACAGTTTTGGAACAGCTCATGATCGGGCGTCCATATACTTTTGACCGACACGCACATGACCTCAGATCTGGACGTCTAATCTTGGTCTGGCAGCCTTTGTACGGCTGGGCGCTGATTGATCGGTCGATGTTCCGGTTCATCCCGGAGCTGAGGTCAGGGCTCTGTGCAGGACAGTGAAGAGGACCTTCCCTAAACTGTTCCTTTATATGATTCATTTATTACACCTGTTAGCAACTGTTGTGGCTGAAACACACGAATTCGGTCATTAGACGGGGCGTCCCAATACTTTTGCTTGAAAACGTGAAACAGAAGCATTTACCAGCGGCCTCAGACTTTTGGTCGGCGAATGTAAATAAAACACGACGTTTTCTTTGTGATGGTTGTAATTCTACTATGCACGGCCGTGGGGATCCATGAGATGTTTGCCCGATGGTGTTGAATGCACCTGATGGACTTCGATCGGGACCCAGATCGTTATGCAGCCGTGGTGAGTACCCACCAACAGTGGTCAGAGGACGGAGATGACGTTAACGCCCTTGGCGTACGGTCAACACAGCTCGGACCCACCCACATGGACTCCACAAGACCAGTCGACCTCCTTCTGCTGCACCGATGTCCAGTTCCTATTCCTGCGTGCCCGTCGTTGTACTGGCACAGAAGGCTGTGGTGTCTGGTACAGACCAACAACATGCACATAAAACACCTACGATGACAGGCACGCAGGAATAGGAACTGCAGCAGACATCGGTGCAGCAGAAGAAGTCAGTGTTGGGGGAGCGATAAACAATGCAATTCCTCAGGGGGGCGCCAACGGGGCTACAGGTTTATTATGTTTAATGAGTGATACCAAGAATGGCCTGTAGATGGCGCACTATGGTCGTCTTTAGACTTTAGTAATTTGTTGTTTTTATCTCCCTTCACCCCCCGCCGGGATTTCCACCCCTGCCGTATGCTAATAAAGTGATTAAGATAAGCGATTCGTCCACGAGTGTCCCCCCAGCCTTTAAGAGGACCTCCTACACGCTATATTAAACATCTCCGTGTGCTGATTGGTGCTAGTTTGAGAGCCTGTGATGCCTCTTTATTACTATCATTAATGAAACACACGCCGCTGGTGTACAAGGAACTGTAAAAGTCACTCGAACACCTCGTTTCACCACAAAAACGTCGTTCCAGCGACTTCCTCCTCCACGCCGCGGTGTGAAACGTTTATCTTTCAGAGGCCGAGCAAACGTCCACGTGTCGTTCCAACGTGTCGTTCCTCGGCCCCCCGAACGAACCCCGAAAGCTCTCCTGCTCTCCGACGATCTGGACGTGATCTGTGGCGAGCGTGGAGACCCGCCATCTGCTCCAGGCTCCTGCACACGCTCCTCTCAGGCCGGGGGAGGAACTCGTGCTCGGCGTGTCTGCGCACGCAGACGTGAGCGGTTGATAAAAGTGGCGGCAGCGGAGCAGGAAGTCGGAAAGCTAACAAACACACCCGCTAACCACACAGATAATGTTCCCGACTGCACGAACGCTGGACGTTCTACAGACGTTTGGGATTCGGATCTGAACTGCGTAGGGAGGAAAATAAAAGCTGGAGTGCTCCGTGTAGAGTCGTTTGATCGATTTGTTAAGAGATATGTGTCTATGAGGCCAGAAGTATGTGGACACCCTTCCTGACGGTATACACAGAACAGAATGAAATAACTGAAGCGAAAACATTATGCTTCAGACATCGTGCTAACACATTAGGGAAGGCCTGTTCCCTTTCCACAGTGAGTAACCTCTGCGCACAAAGTGAGCTCTATGAAAGCTCTATGGAAGTTTAGTAGCTTGCACAAGGCCCTGACCTCAACCCCACTGCACACCTTGGTCTCAGACCTCTGCACGGGCACAAATTCCCACAGACACACCCCAAACTCTTGTGGAAAGCAGTGAAGGTGGTTATATTTGGGAGGAGTGGGCCTCATGTCCACACATGTTTGACCTTATAGTGTATTTAGGTTTGTATTTTTCCCATCATGCATGTTATAAACAGTGATATACAAATGGTCATGAAATATTAAAATAACAACACTAATAGTACTACTACTACTAATATTATAATAACATCAATAATAATAGCGCTACTACTATTAATTATAATAATAATAATAATAATAATACATAAGCAAGACTCTAGATTTACCCTGTAAGTGCTAAACATAATGCTTTAAATATTTAATAATAATAATAATAATAATAATCATCATCATTACTGTTGTACATACATTTTATTTACATTTACCATTAATATAAAGCAAAATCACATGTCGCTCATGTTTTCCGCCACACATTCTACACTGCCACTGCTTTATAAGATAATAAAGGTAATAAATAAAGTCTTTAGGTGATATTTAAGGTGATTTAAAGCTTTTAAACTCACCATTGTTGCGATTCTTCTCACTCTGTACCTGTAATGCGGTGATGAAGTGAGACGCTTTTCTGCTCTGCGCGCCAGATCCGGTTTATATAGGCTACACATGGCACCCAAACGCGCATGCGCACACGGAGAGGAAGCCACGCCCACAAAACCAGGGCAGAGCCCGTGACCAGCCAACCCACCTTCTGCATGGTATTAGGACACTGTGTGAACGCGTCAAATGTTGCTGTGCAGCTTCACACTGGTCAGGCAGCCAGTGGGTCCAGATCCACCCTGGACCACCCTCAACCACTCACTTTCTGACCCACAAACCTGTATTGAATTCACATAACCTAACACTACACTGTTTTGGCAGGTTGTTATGAGGTTATGCTGTATCAGTGGACATTTGGAGAACATGCCAAACTCTACACAGTCTGATCAGCACCACGACTGTGCCACCCATAAATGTGAAAAGAGTGAATGTGTGTGTGTGTGTGTGTGTGTGTGTGTGTGGCACTGCGATGGATTGGCGACCTGTCCAGCATGTATTGTTGCACTGTGCCCACTGCGACCCTGATCAAGGGCGTAGTAATTGCGTTTTAATGATGATTTTGATCTAAGTGAACTTTATTTGTGCTCGGTTTCCCTCTAGTGTCGGGACGCAGTACAACACGCAGACTCAAAAACACGTGTACTGTACAGTGGTGCTTGAAAGTTTGTGAACCCTTTAGAATTCTCTATATTTCTGCATAAATGTGACCTAAACCATCATCAGATTTTCACACAGTAGATAAAGAGAACCCAGTTAAACAAATGAGACAAAAATATTATACTTGGTCATTTATTTATTGAGGAAAATTATCCACTATTAAATATTTGTGAGTGGCAAAAGTATGTGAACCTTTGCTTTCAGTATCTGGTGTGACCCCCCCCTGCAGCAATAACTGCAACTAAACGTTTCCGGTAACTGTTGATCAGTCCTGCACACCGGCTTGTAGGAATTTTAGCCCATTCCTCCGTACAGAACAGCTTCAACTCTGGGATGTTGGTGGGTTTCCTCACATTAACTGCTCGCTTCAGGTCCTTCCACAACATTTCGATTGGATTAAGGTCAGGACTTTGACTTGGCCATTCCAGAACATTAACTTTATTCTTCTTTAACTATTCTTTGTAGAACGACTTGTGTGTTCAGGGTCGTTGTCTTGCTGCATGACCCACCTTCTCTTGAGATTCAGTTCATGGACGGATGTCCTGACATTTTCCTTAAGAATTCTCTGATATAATTCAGAATTCATTGTTCCATCAATGATGGCAAGCCGTCCTGGCCCAGATGCAGCAAAACAGGTCCGAACCATGATACTACCACCACCATGTTTCACAGATGGGATAAGGTTCTTATGCTGGAATGCAGTGTTTTCCTTTCTCCAAACATAACGCTTTTCATTTAAACCAAAAAGTTCTATTTTGGTCTCATCCGTCCACAAAACATTCTTCCAGTAGCCTTCTGGCTCGTCCACGTGATCTGTAGCAAACTGCAGACGAGCAGCAATGTTCTTTTTGGAGAGCAGTGGCTTTCTCCTTGCAACCCTGCCATGCACACCATTGTTGTTCAGTGTTCTCCTGATGGTGGACCCATGATCATTAACATTAGCCAATGTGAGAGAGGTCTTCAGTTGCTTAGAAGTTACCCTGGGGTCCTTTGTGACCTCAACATTCCTGATCATTCTTAATATCAGCAAGACGATAGAAACTAATCATGTCACACCGGTCGGTTCTGTGTAACCGGTTCTGTTGAAGTTACCCCGGTTGCTTTAACACTGACTTTTTAATTTCCATTTTAATCTCTGCGATCAAAGAGGAACAAAAGAAGCACAAAGTTCTTTGGTAAGAGCAGAAATATTAAAATATTATTAAAATAAAAAATATATATAAATGTGTTTGAACTTTTCATGTCTATATAATTATGATTATATCTTTTATATTGTAAACTAGTACAGATAAAGTTCTATTCAGCTAAAATCAGTAAAAATACAGTTTTGTCCCTGCTCAAATGTTTATGGACAGGTTTTTTAGTTAGCAACTTGTGAAAGCCATTAATGAATGATGTTTTCTTTCTTTCTTTCTTTCTTTCTTTCTTTCTTTCTTTCTTTCTTTCTTTCTTTCTTTCTTTCTTTCTTTCTTTCTTTCTTTCTTTCTTTCTTTCTTTCTTACTAAGTCAGTTACTTACTTACTTACTTACTTACTTACTTTCTTACTTATGTAAACATTTGCTCTCAGCTGTAGCTCAGTTTGTTGTCTGGTTTTTGACCCATTTTGTTTCTTTGGACTTTAGAATGTGGAGTTTCACTGGGATTGAATGTAATGTAAGAGTATAACGGGTTGCCAGATTGACTGTTTGAACGTTAACAAAGATTCCACACAGGAGCCCAAACAGTGAGTACTGAACTGATTCTGATCTCTACATACACAGTCTTACACTGAGTACAGAACAGATCCACCACCTAAATAATACCTGCTCTGTGGGGGGTCCTGTGGGGGTCCTGACCATTGAAGAACAGCATGAAAGGGGGTAACAAAGCATGTAGAGAAACAGATGGACTACAGATGGCTGATCGGTGTAATACTTAAATGTAAGCATGTAAGGTGCTCATATAGTGTATAGTATACGAGCCTGTAAGTTATAAGGATCGTACAGGCAGGGGCGTAGCACCAAATTCTGGGCCCTATGCACAAGCAGTGCCCATGGGCCCCTTTCACCCCAGTCCAGACTCCTTCTAGACTCCTCAAGGGCCCTCCTCCGACTTGGGGCCCTGTGGAGGTGTCCAGATGAACTGAGTTAACTTTGTGGATTTGTGTACCTGGATTATTATTCTGCTCCAGTTTTTCTTTTTGCAGTTGCACATGTTTGACCACCAGATGTCGCCAATTCTAAATACTAATATACTATAACCAGCCTTCCGCAAAATTGCATAGTTGCGTCAGTATTTAAGAGGTGTGGCCCCTCAGAGAAATGTGGCCCCTGTCTGCATTCTTTAAACGATTAAGACATGTAAAAAACATGAGGATAAATAAACTTTACATGCGTGAACACAGTTCTGAACTTACTCTGAACCTCTAGCATGATGGTGAGTTCTCTTCCTTCAGAGTCACAGTAATAAACAGCGAATCTGTAAGTTCTGTTTATTCTCTTCATCATGTTTGATTTGTGTTTTATTAATGAACAGATTCACTCTAGAAGACGACTGGCTACTTCTGGGTTCGGTTTTTGGGCCGCTTTTACTTCATCTCATTCCTACAAGACTAGGAAACATCTCAGCACAGCTCTGAAGATCATAACCACATCTAGTTTCATTTATTTATTTGTTTTTTTAAACTTTTAAAGTCGCCTCTTAGAATATCACTTGAGGTCATTGAGCAAGGCCCCTAACCCTCTGTGCTCTGGGGGCCCGTACGATGGCTGACCCTGCGCTTTGACCCCAGCTTCCAAACAAGCCGAGATATGCGAAGAAAGAGTTTCATTGTACTGTTCATCTGTATATGTATATATGACAAATAAAGTATATCTTTTATCTTCTAAAAGTCTTAATGTATCTGCTGTTTAATGTACTTAAGTATTAAAAGTCATTTTCTGATATTAAATTACTTCATTTTTAAGGGTCTTAAATATTCCAACTGAAGCATTTTATCCTAAATTCTTACATTTTTCTGATGTAAATAATAAAGATCTGATTATGGCTTTAATTCTGAGTGGATCTTGCTGTATGCATACACTGACTTCTAATGTTTACATGTATATACTGTATATTCCTGTGATTTTCTATCCATTTTATTAAACCAAGTCTTTACTGACCTCACCTTGTGCAGCTATTTTCTGTGATGATTTTATACCTGCTAACACGGGTTGTGTCCACGCACCATATAGTGAACCTCTCTGTCCATAAACTTATATACGTCTGAAAATAAAGACGAGATCTTAGATGAATATTTTGGAGGTGTCGATGACCCCCTGATTCCTTTCTATGACTACTATAATTCTCTGTGCCCATACAAAGAGAGTTAGTTCAACTAAGTGTATTAAAATACACACAGGGAGAACATGCAAACTCCGCACAGAAGGGACCAGGACCGCCCCGCCTGGGGATCAAACCCAGGACCTTCTTACTGCGAGGTGACAGTGCTACACACCGAGCCGCCCCAGATTCATTATGCTGTAAGAACAGTCAGTATGTTCAGATGTAATCCAGGAAAAAAGCAGGAATGAATCACTGTCCACAGTCAAGCAGGATTTACATCATTACATCATTATCAGCAGCACAAAGCCGGACTGAAATTTCTTGCTGAGCAGACTTTCTAGATAAGAAAAGATGATGCATTAACATGAACTACTGTAAAGCATGGTGGTGGTAGTGTTAGACTCTGGTGCTGTTGTGTTGCAGTGGAACTGGTGCACTGTAGATAGTCGGTGTAATAATGAAGAAGAATGACGAACATCAACATTCATCAACGTTTACGAATATTTATAAGACGATGGAAAACTAAATCATGTCACACCCATCAGTTCTGTGAAACCGGTTCTGCTGGAGTTCTGCTGGTTGTTTTTAACCTGATTTTTTATTTTCATTTTCATCTCTGCGATAGAAAAGGAACAAAAGAGGCACAAAGTTCTCCGGTAAGAGCAGAAATAACCAAATATTATTAAAGTAAAAATGAATATAAATGTGTTTGAACGTTTCATGTCTATAAAATTATGATTACTTTTATATTGTAAACTAGTACAGATAAAGTTTTAATCAGCTAAAATCAGTAAAACATTTATAAAACTTTATATGATTGTAATATTTTCTTTAATTGTTCTTTCTGTGAGTGAAATAATTTGAACACAAACATGTTTCTTTTTCACAAATGTCATTTATTAAAAGTTTGTTTTTACTGATGTTTTAAAAAACATTTTCTTTCTTATACTTACTTCACTTACTGGCTTTTCTTTCGTTTGTTCATTAGTTTGTTTGTAATAAATCAGTAAATAAATAAATTAATCTCAATACGGCAAGGACCTTTAGAAGTGTATGTAAACTTTTGACCTCAGCTGTAACTCAGTTTCTTCTCTGGATTTCGTCTCATTTTGTTTCTTTTGACTTTGTGGGGTTTCACTAGGTTTATATGATGCAAGAGTATTTTCTCCAAAAACAGCTCATCTTCAATAGTTCATTAAACTGCACCAGAACAAAAAGATAAAACGTGTAAAACAGAGAATGAAAACAAATCAGAAATGTAAAGGAATAAACGTAATATTTTCTTTTTCACACCCACAGCTTTTGCAATGAAGCCTAAAAAAAAAGGTAAGTACAAAACAGATTTTGCTTTCTAAATACACAGACTTACTCCACCTTAAAACACTGAGCCATCAACCTCCCTAAAACACAGCAATCATGCCTGTGTAGACGGCTGGCCTGGCCGATAGCACCACTCAAACTAGACCACCACATAATAGACCACCGCCCCACCCGAGCGCTCTATATTTTATATTTTACCCCTCAGAGAGTTGTGGCCCCTGGCTACAGCCCTTGACTTGTTAAGATGTGAAATAATTGGTTGATGTAAATTTATATGATTTTGATTTTTGTTCATGTTTTTGGATGCAGCCCTCAAATTATGGAGGATGTTACAGTCTCTCAGTTTTAAGCAGTCTAGAGATGAGGACTTTAACTTCTCGCAAGAATCCGAGTGAGTTCCTTTCCTTAATTTGTTTAATTTGTTTCAGGTGATTTGAAGTATTTGTGTTCCAGCTTTTCTTTTTGCAGTTGCACGTTTGACCAGCAGGTGTCGCCAATTCTGAATCGCACAGCACAGCCAGTCTGTTTAAAAGTTGCATTAGTATTTCGAGTGCTGTGGCCCCTCAGAGTGCTGTGGCCCCTGTATAGACATGTAAAAAGATTACATTCATATTTATTCTCATTTGTTGAAATGATTTTGACATGATCATGTTTTATCTCCCAGTTTGAAACAGTCTACAGATGCGGACTGTAACATCTCGCAAGAATCCGAGTGAGTTTCTCTCCTTCAACATTAATGAGCAGTCAAATTATTCTGCTATTAAGTTTGTTCTCTTCATGATGTTTTATTTGTGTTTTATTAATGAAGTTTAGGACCAGAAGATTATTACTGAATTATAACTCTGGAGGAACATGTTTGGTTTTGGGTCATTATATTTATTTTATACCGGCATTACAGGTTTTTCTATTAATTTAATCTTTTTTTTTTTAAATTCAGTTTACTTTTGTAATTATGTAGCTGTTAAAGTTGAACTGCTCCAGTTTACCTGTGATTTATTGTTTTATAGTTTGTATTTAATAGAGAACATGAATAGGCGGTGCAATATTCAATTAGTTTGATGTCACACTTTCTTTTGAAAGAAAACAATAAAATTATATAAATAAATATTTAAATACAATTATTAAATGTAGGCATATAAAGTGCTAACAATTATCTACAGCATTCTGATTTGTTTATTTGAGGATATTACAGGAACATCTTAAATGTTACTTAAACGTTACTTAAATGAAAATATCTGTTAGTGATTTGAAGTTGTTGTAGGTGTTTTTGTTCCAGAAAAGCTTGTTGCATCAGTATTATAAGTCTGCAGCCCTTAAACAGTTAAGACATGTAAAAAGAATTAATAATGTAAATTCATCTTTACGCACGTCTTTATGGTTTGACTGGTGCAGGTTTTTGGATGCTGCCTCCAGCTTGAAGATGAATACACACCATGTGCGTGAACACAGTTCTGAACTTATTCTAAACCTCTAGCATGATGGTGAGTTCTCTTCCTCCAGAGTCACAATAATAAACAGTGAATCTGTAAGTTCTGTTTATTCTCTTTATCATGTTTGTATTTTAATAATGTTTATTTGCCTCCTTTGCCAGAAGGCAGCACTGAAGAAATTCACTCTAGAAGAAGACTGGCTGCTTTCTGGTTCGGTTTTTGGACCGCTTTTACTTCATATGAATCCTACATGACTAGGAAACATCTCAGCACATCTCTGAAGATCATAACCACATCTAGTTAATATTAATTCATTTATTAAATATTTTGTTTCTTGAACATTTCACCTCTTAGAATATTACTTGAGTAAAAGTCTTAAAGTATATGTTTAATGTACTCAAGTATCAAAGGTCATTTTCTGATATTAAATGTACTTAAGTAAAGTAGAAGTACAGGTAAAGTACAGATACTCCAAAAATACTTGAATACTGTACTGATTATAATATATATATACATAATTCCAATGATGTTATAAATGATTTATATTAAACGTTTAGTTGCTGAGTGAATATAATTGTTCTTAGTAAAAAATAATGACCTGTAATTATTTTATTAATCATTTCATTTTTAAGGGTTTTATATATATAACTGAAATATTTTATTCTGAATTCTTTCATTTTTCTGGTGTAAAAAATAAAGACCTGATTATGGCTTTAATTCAGTGTGGATCATTATTAACACTGAACAGTAGATACAGTGTGCAGTTACAGCGGGTCTGGTGTAGTGCAGTGGTTCTAAACCCCCCTGTGTTCATAATATTTTACTTGGCGCGGGTTGTGATATTATTCTTAGGCTCTCAGCAGGGATGATAACAGGTATCGTTTTCAATGAGTTTGTGTCATTGGTGGTAGGAGCTTCTTCACCTTGATCTACTTCAGCGGGATCTGAATCAGAATCGTTTGTAGTCTCCATCCGATGACCTTTGCACTTTTCAGAATATTTGTCCATTCTGAAAGACCCACCACTGGCTGGCTATAGGTCATTTAAAATAGATTTATAAGGTATCACAAGAGATCTCATGTATACTAACGGCCTATTGACTTTCCTGTCCCATCACAGGACCCCCCTCTGGGCTCACTGGTGTAGTACAGGGTTTTTAAAACATTTTTTACACGACCCAGGCAACACAAACAACGGATCTTACTCTCTTTATACAAGCTGTAACATAAAGCCTCCACAAGGGGGCGTTTGTGTACAACTTTATTTAGTTCTTATTATTTTTCTCTGCAACCCACCTAAAAACCCTGGTGTAGTATATATGGCAATCAGATTACTGTTTCACAGTTCCCTATTTCAGTTTCTTCTACTTCGTCTTCTTATCACACAGCTCATCGAGGAAACGGAAATAAATGTGGTTTGTGAAACCGGACTTGCACTTGAGGTCAAAAGTTTACACTCACTGGAATAAAGTCACATTTGATGGTCGTCTTAGGATTCCACTGATGACTAATTCTGCATATGGGCACAGAAAAGTCACCATCTGTTAATTATAATGAAAGTTTAAAGGCGTTATAGATACTCAAAACTCTACACATGTTCCAGTCATCAAAAAAACCTGTTTGTGAAATCCTTTGAGATCTAATGACCGCTGTGCAAGAACTTTTCTAACATGTGAACCTAAAGCACTGTTAGCTGCTGAGCTCAGAGGAAACACCCTTCCTGTTTTGCTCTTCCTGTTCTGCTCTACCTGTTCAAACCCGTTTAAACTGTACAGCAACAGACCAGCAGTTCAGTCCAAGTTAAATAAACTACAGACTCATCAAAGCCATCATCACAAAACATCATGATCTCTCTCAAGGTGCAGCTGAACCTTTTGGACTTATTATTATCATTACCATTTTAATGCTCATAGCCGAGTTTTTAACCAACTTTCATCAGATGATAAATTACCTCTAGAGTAATATAATAATTAACTAATATTTTACTAATGGAATTTAAAAACAAGTAAGCAATAATTACAATAAAAAATATTATTATTACCATGATAAAAATGTCATTAATAGAAAATTATTAAATATTATAAAATATTTAAAATTAAGATAATAACATATTGTAAAAAATATAAAAAACATTATCATTGTTAAAAAGTTACAATAATTAATTTAAAAAAATATTAAAATTAATGAAAAATAATAAAATATTATAAAAGATATTAAAATTAGGACAATAAAATATTATAAAATATATTTACAAATATTATACTTAATGAAAACTCATTATCATTAACGAAAATAATAACAAATAATATAAAATTTAAATAACAAATATAATAACAAAAATAATATTTAAATTAAAATAATAAAATATTATAAAATATGTTAAAAATTATTATCATTACTGAAAAATGATGAAATATTATAAAATTAATTGAAATGAAGATAATAAATATAATAAAATATATTAAAATTAAGATAATAAATATTATAAAATATATTTAAATTAAAATAATAAAATATTATAAAATATATTAAAATTAAAATATCAAAATTAAAATACTATTATAAAAGATATTAAAATTAGGACAATAAAATATTATAAAATATATTTAAAAATATAAATAAATTAATAAATAAATACATTAATATTATATTATATTATTATCATTGCCATTTCAGTGCTGTTTTTTCCCAGATGCTGAATTTCATTAAGAGAAATAAAATAATTAACTAATATTTGACTAGTGAAATTAGAACACAAGTGAGCAATAATTATAATAAAAATAATACATATAATAATGATAATTAAGCATACATGAATAAAAATGTAATAATAATAAATACAATAGCAGTTGTAATAAATATAATACTTCGACTGATAATAAATATAACTATACATACACTACTAATAAAAACTATAATAAATAAATAAATAACTTATTTGAATTTAAACAACATCCACACAACACAAAACAGTACACAATTAGATCGAGTCTCAAAATAACGGACATATAATCTCATATATCTAGTGATTCACATCTGATCAGTGATTGGTCGATGCGGTGCGCTGTGAGTCGTGAGCTGCTGTTTCATTGGTTGATACAGGAGATGATTGACAGCCTGAGCTCCTGTTCCCGCCCCCTGAGGTTCCTCAGTGGTTATTCCAGGCAGGGGGTTTCAGACTCTGCGGGTTTAGTTTAGGTATTCATTCTGGTTTCTGGGGTTTGTTTAGGTTCTGTAAAGATTTCTGAGATGATTAAAGTCGGATTATTTATTCAGCTCGTTCTCCTGACTGGTAAGATTTGATCTTTATTATCCACGTTTAATTCTTACTTTTATTTTGAATACGAGCTAAACAGCTTCATGTTCCCCAGAATAAACCAGAACTACTGAGTTCCTTTATCTGATCCACTCAATTATAAATACAGTCAGAGGTTTACATGCAGTTAATAAATTATAATCACTTATTTAATTTTTCTCTGTAGCATGACCTCAAATCTCTCAATACTGAGCTGGTGCCTTCTCTGTGCCCATATAAATAGGGTTAAGTTTAACTGACAAGGTCCATGAGCAAACCCAGTGTAGGGTTACCCTGAGAGGATGCTTTTAGTTTGTTTTTCTTCATTCTTTTAGAAAACAGGACGACTATATGTGTTATTTATCTAATAAAAGTAATCCAACCCAACTTTCCCAACAGAAAATAAAAGCTTGTTTTCTTTTACCGGCCACAATTATTATTAGTTTACTATTTTATTTTATTATTATTGTTTGTAACTTTCTTATTATAATAATAATTATTATTATCATGACCATTTTAATGCTCATAGCCGGGATGCTGAATTACCTTAAGAGTAATATAATAATTAACTAATATTCAACTAGTGGAATTAAAAAACAAGTAAGCAGTAATTATAATAAAAAATATATTATTACAATAATAATAATAAAAAATAACAAAATATTATAAAATATATTAAAAAATATTATCATTAATGAAAAATAATAAAATATTATAAAAGATGTTTAAATTAAGATAATAAAATATTATGAAATATATTAAAATCAGGACAATTAAATAATATAAAATATATTTAAAATATTATCATTAATGAAAAATCATTAACATTAATGACAAATAATAAAATATTATAAAATATATTGAAATTAAAAAACAGGACGACTGTATGTGTTATTTATCTAATAAAAGTAGTAAGAAATGATTTCCAGTGTTTTCACTGATCAACTTTAATGTTTTTAGAATTTGATCCCTTAGCACACTTTAAAAAAGTCAGAACAGGGGCGTGTTCCCCCCTGTGTTTCATCAGCGTTCCTATAAATGAGACCTTTTTAACGCGTGAGGAACTGAGGACACGAATTGTTGCAGGTTTGAGAGTGAAATTTTTCTCTGTTCTTGCTCGATACGAGACTCCAGCTGCTCGACAGTCTGTGCTCGCCGTACATGCAGGCAGGCCGGTCAAGCACTCTCGCAGTACTCCTGAGCCCATGTGGCTTCATTTATAACAGTGGCACTACGGTTTCTTATGAAATGCCACCTCAGGACTCAAAGCAGTGGTTCATGTCTTCCCCTACATGGTCTCAGATCTCTCCAGATTCCCTGAATCTTTTCACAATATCATGTACAGTAGATGGTGAAAGACTTAAATCATTTGAACTGATTTGGAACACAGTCGTGAGCCACCACCCACCACGGATCCTTTGGTGGATCCTCCTTGTATACCCAATCCTGATTCCCTCACCTGCTCACTGTGGAACACTGTCAGTCTTATTTTGCCTCCGTCCCAACTTTTTTGGAGTGTGTTGCAGGCATCAAATTCAAAGTGTGTTTATACTGTATTAGCAAAATACAAAGAAGCTGATCAGTGAAAACACATTCGCCCGTTCTGACACAATGATCCAAATGCTGTATTGGATTCAGATTCGAATACTGGGGAGGTTATTTAAAGTTACACAATGTGGACAAAAGTATTGGGACACCAAAATACTTAAGAAGCTCCAGTGGCCTAGAGAAGTTTTGTGAGAAGCTTCTCAGAAGTGTGGCTGTCCGACAAGCACATGGTCAAGTGTCCAGATACTTTTGGCCATGTAGTGTATTAGTTAATTTTTCTCTAGGATACACCGTATAGCCAAAAGTATGTGGACACCTGATCATGAGCTTATTGGACATTCTATTCTTTAACCTTGAGTAGAAATATAGAGTCCCCCTGTCTTTGAGGCTGTAACAGTCTCCCCTCTTTAGTAAAGACTTTGGACTGTGACTGTGTTTATAAGGTTGAGGTTGGATATTCCACATTCCAATTCATCCCAAAGTTGGGTTAAGACCAAAAGTGTTCATGGACTCCACTTTGCACACCAGGGCACAGAGGTCGGGCGCATATTACCAGGCTAAAACATCTAAACTCAATAATAAGGAAGAGTGTCCACATACATTATTAATAAGTATTGATGGTAATAATAGTTTTCCTTTAATATGTCCAGCTGCAGATGATTCCCTGGTGATCGAACCCTCCAGGCTGGTGGTGGAACATGGATCTCGAGCCTCAGCCAACTGTTCCAGTAAGAGAAGGCCTACAGGAATAGGCTGGGAGGCCTCAGAGGGACAGGTGGACATGACGACTGGAGTCCAGTTCCTCACGTGGACGGTGGAGAAACTCACACAATGGGATATAAAACCGTTGTGCTATGCTAACTTTGAGACAGAGCAGGAGACGGTGCCACTCCCAGTTACGGTTTACAGTTACGTTTTGGTCTTTTATGTGATTAGCTTTTAAGAAAATGTTGTTGAGGAACGTCGGGCTATTTGCAGGTTCTCTGGTTACTGCACCACTCAAGGTGGTTCCACTCTAAATACCCCAATATTCCAGTACGTATCCATCACTTGGACCCAAGTCTTAGTATCTTAAGATCCCACAATCATCTGTAAAAACAGATGTGATTCCCCCCTCTCCCAGTTTAGTCATTTCCCCCAATCTGATCAAGTAGAGCTGCTTGTCCAATCTGCGCCCGCTTCTTATCACCTGCCGGTGTTGGGTTCCTAACACAGAGCTGTACTGTTTATGGAGAGACATGCTAAGCTCCATGTGACCCCCACCACCACTCATGCAGCCGATCTGCGCCCGCTTCTTATCACCTGCCGGTGTTGGGTTCCTAACACAGAGCCCTATTGCTTATGGAGAGGCATGCTAAGCTCCATGTGACCCCCACCACCACTCATGCAGCCGATCTGCACCCGCTTCTTATCACCTGTCAGTGTTGGGTTCCTAACACAGAGCCGTATCGTTTATGGAGAGACATGCTAAGCTCCATGTGACCACCACCACCACTCGTGCAGCCGCTGAGCCCAGTTCTGGAGATCGAATATCGCAGAGGCAGTGAGAAGGAACCCATGTCCAACCTTCCCTCCCTCAAACACTGCTGAGATTCGATCTCGTGAGTGTTCGTGCTAATGTTCGACCGCTACGCCATCCGAGTGCCATAAAACACAAACTTTACTCTGGAATAGAGGCTACCCTTCCAAAAAGAAGTGGTCACCTCAAAGCTTGACTGATCACATGGTCAGAGTAACCTTGACTGAAAGAGCTCTGTGGTCAGATTGAGTCACAATGACCACAAAAAGCTGAGGCGTTCAGTCCCAACATTACTGTACCTACTATCAAGCACTCTGTTTCTGTTTCGCTGATCTGATCAGCACTGGTGTCTCATCACTGTTGTTCTGCTCCACAGAGAGTCCGGACAGCGTGTCCATCAGTTTTCGGAAGCACACGGGAGCAGTGATGGAGGGGACCGTCTACACCCTCCAGTGTGACATCAAGAACGTCGCTCCAGTTCAGAATCTTACAGTAAACTGGTACAAACACCAGTCAGTACTGGACCAGGCCACCTTCACCAATTCCACCAAGACTCCAGTAAGTACCTCTGCTGACCTCCAGATCAAACCCAGCAGAACTGATGATGGAGAGACGTTCCGCTGTAAAGCAACACTAGAACTGGGACCGGACGGACCTCAACCTCCTCCTACGGTGACCTCCGACCCTCTCAGCATTACCGTGCACTGTGAGTTTGTGTTCCAGTAGTGCTGCTGTGCTGTAACCGCTGTATTGTACTCACATTTATAATTACATTATTGAATTTTGGCAGAATCTGATTATTTCATGTTTATATTTATGCAGCAGCTTCGTTTTCTCTATTTATCCAGGAATTGTAACAGAGCTAAACAGGGAAACTATGAAGGAACTGAACTGGAATTTGTACTGGGATTCCTCCTAATGTTCCAGGAGATTGTACTGGGTTTCCACCTGACAATTAGCCAGAAATTATACTGTGATTCATCTTAAAATAATCCAGGGAGATTGTACTGGGATTCCACCTAATAATTCCTGGATAATTATACTGGGATTCCACCTAAAACTTGTACGGGGGTTTCCACCTAAAAATTCCCAAAAATTGCACTGGGATTCCACCTAAAAACTCCTGGGAAATCCAGCTGAAAATTCCCAGCAAATTATACTGGAATTCCTCCTAAAAATCCTAGAATATTGTACTGGGATTCTATCTGAACATTCTTGAGAAATTGTACTGGAAATCCCTGATAATCACATGGAAATTGTACTGGGTTTCCATCCGAGAATTTCTGGGAAATTGTACTGGGATTCCACCTAAAACTCACAAAAATTGTAAGAATTCATCGAAACTGTACTGGAAATTCAGCTAAAATCTCCAGGGAATTGTACTGGGATTCCACCTAGAAATTACTGGAAAACTGTACTGGAAATTCAGTTAAAATCTACAGGAAATTGTACTGGGATTCCACCTGAAACATCCTGGGACATTGTACTGGAATTTCTCCTGAAATTTGCTGGGATATTGTACTGGGATTTCACCTAAAATCCTAGGGAATTGTGCTGGGTTTCCATGTAAAGACCATCCAGAAATTGTACTGGGATTCCTCCTAAAAATGCTCTGAAAATTGTACTGGGATTCCACCTAGAAATCCCTGAGAAACTGAACTGGAAATCCAGCTAAAATCTCCAGGGAATTGTACTGGGATTCAACCTAAAATTCCCCAATAATTGTACTGGAATTCCTCCTAAAATCCTAGGGAATTGTACTGGGATTCCACCTGGTATCAGTAATTGGAATCCCAGTACAATCCCAGTACAACTCAGTAATTGGACTCAGTAATTGGACTCAGTAATTGGACTCAGTAATTGGACTCTGACTTTGTAGTTTTATAAAATCCGTGTCGGACCTGAGAGACGTTTTCTGTCCCTCTGATATTTTGCAGATAAACCCGAGTTCTCTAATCACACAGAGACGATTAAACAGACCGGAAACGTGATCCTGAATTGTACGGTGACGTCTCAACCCCCTCCCGTCTACACCTGGAGCTTAGGAGATCTGAACCTGAACCATTCTTCATCTGTTTACTCGTCTTCCTCTCTGAGATCAGGAAACTACACCTGCACCGCCGCAAACTCTCTCGGCTCCGCTAAGAAACTCTTCATCGTTGAGGGTAAGTGTTCGGTACCTCTGTGTTTCCTTTATTGTCCACTTATATTTTCCCAGGTTGCCGCTGGTGGGCGTGTCTTTGAGGCCTGTTTGTTTTCCATTGGCACTAAATTTAGATAAATATGAACGCTTTTCAACTGTACCTGATCTGTGCAAACAAAAATAAAAGTATAAAACTCATAACATGTAGGGGTGCAGTTGGGTCACAATGTCTAAGCTTTACAAAAAGTGGCATCGTTGGGGCATAAACTCATAACCTTCAGATGATTGTGTAAATGCATTTCTACTACGCTCTTCTACTTAAGAGCCACTGCCAGGAATCTCAACAGATTTATCCCTGTCATATCCAAATCTCCTCTACTGATGCAGACCCCACCATGAGGGCTGTACCTACCACAAGTGTAGTAGCTGACCGCTTCTTTTCACCTGCAAGAGGCGGGTTCACACAAGGATTGTGTATTGTGAGAGTCACGCACTGCTCCCCATTATTCACAATCTCTAAAGCACCTCGACCAGCCAGCAGAGGTCGCTATTGCAGCAGCAGCACTCAGGAATCCATTTGATTACAGGCTGATAGCAAAGCTAAGATTCTAAATGGTGGGTTAGCGTTTTATTTACCTAAATATTGTTGCATTTTTATGAATATTTATTTAATCAGAAACACTCACCAAAAAGGCGTCGAGATCCTGGTGGGAATCACTTCATATTTAGACACCAGTCTGTTTTCAGGAGCGTATCTTACAATACTCTACTGTTGCTTTGTTGCAGGTAAGAATGGCGCGCCTCCCGGCGTTACCGTGATGAATGCGCTGGTGATATTGGCGGCTGTGCTGAGTGTAGTAGTAGTGGAATAGAATTCATGCCCTTCATACCCATCTAAAGAAGAACCTCAGCGTTAGCCTCAGCTGATGAAAATAATTCAGTACAAAGAATCATCAAGTCTCGTAAATTAAACGATTCTGAAACAGGACGCTGTCCACAGTCGAGCAAGCTTTACCTTAAAGCTCGATGAGGTTTTTATTGAAGCAGCAGGAGCGTCTCTTTGCATGCCAGCTTCTACACAATGCTGCAAACAAGGGAATTCTTTTTTTACTGTAGATACACTATGTGGACAAAAGTATTGGGACGCCACTTCTAATTACTGAATTCATGCATTTCAGCCACAGCAGTTACAAACCGGTGTAATAAATCAACCATATTAATACAATGATATGCTTCCGACTTTGCAGCAACAGTTCAGGTGTCCAAATACTTTTGGCCATATAGTGTAAATTACAGCTGTAATTGATAAGAACAGTGTTGATGTGTTTGTAAAATGAAAGTTCATGATTAAAGGATTAAAGTTAAAAATGTGAAACGCTGCATCCTGTATTTAAAAATCAGACTGTTGTGTGCGCTACCAACCACCAGAGGGAAGCAACTCTCACTCTCTCTCTCTCTCTCTCTCTCTCTCTCTCTCTCTCTCTCTCTCTCTCTCTCTCTCTCTCTCTCTCTCTCTCTCTCTCTCTCTCTCTCTCTCTCTCTCTCTCTCTCTCTCTCTCACTCTCTCTCTCTCTCTCTCTCTCTCTCTTTCTCTTTCTCTCTTTCTCTCTCTCTCTCTCTCACACACACTTATAAATACACTGACCTCCTTGTTTCTACACTCACTGTCCATTTTATCAGCTCCACTTACCATATAGAAGCACTTTGTAGTTCTACAATTACTGACTGTAGTCCATCTGTTTCTCTACATGCTTTGTTACCCCCTTTCACCCTGTTCTTCAGTGGTCAGGACCCCCACAGGACCACCACAGAGCAGGTATTATTTAGGTGGTGGATCATTCTCAGTACTACAGTGACACTGACATGGTGGTGGTGTGTTAGTGTGTGTTGTGCTGGTATGAGTGGATCAGACACAGCAGCGCTGCTGGAGTTTTTAAACACCTCACTGTCACTGCTGGACTGAGAACAGTCCACCAACCAAAAATATCCAGCCAACAGCGCTAAGGGACCGTCTACAAATTCCAATAAACATTAAAAAACACAAGCGAAGCTCAGTGTGGGGGAAAAGCACTTCACAGGTTATTTTATTAATATATGACTTACTAAACCTCTTATACTGATTTGATTTTAACATCTGCAGGCCTGTAATAAAAGGTTCTTGTGAAAATGTCAGACTTGTTGGTAATATATTGCTTCAAAACTAAATGTATTTAATCAAGTCCAACCCATATGCTACACCACATATATTGGTTAATTTATTTTTTATTTAGTCTTTTAATGAAATGACAGTGTTGCTCCATAATAAGCAGTATATGAACATATACCTTCTACACAACTGGTAGCTTTAACAGGAGCTGAATTGTTGCGGTAGATTTTTTTTCTGTGAATTTATTTAAATAGCTTTTGAACAACTGGTCATATTGCTGCAAAACAAGTTGTATTTTTAAAAAAATCTGTTTTTACTATGTAATAAAGGGTAAAAGTGTCAGTATAAGAGTTGTAGTATGTAATGTGGGTTACACTTGATAAAATACAACTTGTTTTGGAGCAATATGACGAATACTTTAAAAGCTATTGAAGTTATTAATAAAGATCTTACCTAGTAATACTATGTAAAACTATGTAATAAAGCGTGACAGTGTCAGTATAGCAGGTGTAGTTTGTCTTCTGACGTTGTTTTTTTCTATTAAATTCTGTCAGCTTAATAAGGCAGATATTAAGTTGCCAGTATAAGAGGTGATGTTTGTCATGTTGGTTCCACTTGAACTTATTTTTTAGAACATTTGTACAAAAGCCACTGAAACGATTTCATTTCACAAAACCGCACAACAATAAACTAATCACATGTAGTCTGAGAGGTGTAAATATTGTGTAAAGCCTGTCTATTTATTCTATCATAATTCAAAGCGATGAGCTGTTAAAAAGCTATCAAAAGTATTTCCTAAAACAAAAATAAATGTTAGTAAATTTAGTGCTTGGACCTCTATGATCTCTATCTGCTGCTGTTTCTGTGTTATGTGAGTGTTTAGACTCCCTGAGCTCCTGTAACGGTTACAGCTCACAGTGAAAGTAATGTATTGTTTACATTGTGAAAAGCATCTATTACTGTAGTAAACTGAGATGTAGTTGATTGTCTTGATTGCCAACAGTGAGCAGTTACACAGATTAGCCTTTTTGGACGCATCTTTTAAAAGCTATTGAAGAAAGAATCCGAATATGCGAACATAAACCAACTTTACTGCTGTTTACGAGCATTATGGACTCATACCGATAAACTAAGCCGTACAGCACTGATATAAACGGTAGCATTCAAGGGTTTAGTCGTCATGTCATGTGGATGGGAGTGTACAATACAAAAAAACACCCTAAAGTAATCACGGGGTATTGGATAACCACAGTAACGCGCATTGGACACAGTGTGGTTCTTATGAAATTAATTATTATTGTAAATATTGCCAACTTTGGCTAACATAAAACGCTAAAACAAAAACGATGTGGATTGAAGATTTATTTGGGAGCCAAAAGAGTCGAATCCTATTGTTAAGAGGAGTCAGTTCATATGAATCACTAAGAAGCAGAAATGCACGTTTCTGAAGTGGGTACTCGGTCCTCACGAGAATAGGAACACACACACACACACACACACACACACACACACACACACACACACACACACACACACACTGTAGCTGCAGTTTGGCGCACGACGCGCAAAACTTGGACTTCGCTTTTGCGCTTTTACGCACCAAAATATGAAGAATCAAAGAAATATGAAAACATCACAGAAAGAAAGTCGGATTATTTAACTTATGGACTGAAGGAATAACATTTATATTAAACACACACACACACACCACACACACACACACACAAGGATCGGAGTGCTGAACAGAACGGTGAGTTTTTGCATCTCTATTCAATTAAATATATCAGGAATATAAAATAATAACGAATCCCAGACCAGTTTTAATAATACACAATAATAAAACACGGCATTTAAAATTGCTGCACAAACTAACTCACATGTACCTACTGCTTCAGCTGGTCTTCAGATTTCAGTCATTTCTGTTCCTTTTCTCTGACTGAATGATCTGAACACGAAACAAAACCTTCACCAAAATATCCAGACATCAGTTTGGATGGTGAAGGTGCTGCACTGTTTAGAAAGTTCTGCAATTAAGTTCACCTTTAAATCTTGGCCTCCTGATTCCTCATCACTGATTGTGATCACCTGCATCTGGCGACTTCATTGTGTCCAGATAAATAAGGGTAAATCGGCTGCACATGTTGGAAAGGAACGGGATCTGTGGTCTCTCAGCAAGCTCAGAAAGAAAATTAATCTGGATGGCAAACTTGAGCTTAAAAACTATTTAGGTCGTGATTTAGAAGCTGCTGGAACATAGAGGCACTGTCCACATTCGAGCAAGCTTTACAGCACCATGTTCCCGCCTATTACATCTGTTTATGTGATCAGCAACAAACGTCAGTCGAGCAGAAGCTTCTTTAACAGCTGGCAGAAGTAAATACAACGGACTAATTACATATATTAGATGATTGATTCTTTTAGACAAAAATGTTCTAGTCTAAAATCCCAAGATGCCCATGGTGTACACTAGATGGCCAAAAGTATGTGGACACCTCTCATAATCATTGAGTTTATGTGTTTCAGCCACATTTACTGCTAATGGTGTATAAAATCATTTACACCAATGATCTAAAACATTAGGACCACTCGCCAAACGGCTCTGACCCACCGACACATGGGAGACCTGTAGTGTCTGGTAATATGAAATTACCAGCAGGTCCTTTTTCTTTTGTACATTGCATAGTGGATCATCCTAAAAGGCTTCCTAGTATCTTTTCTCTAGGTAAACAACGTCCTTATATAAAAAAAGGATATTGGACCAGTTGACCAGTTCTTCCATTGCTCAAATGTCCAGTTCCCTCAGCCTGACATCGAATAGATCCCTCACCCTCACATGTACCCGTGCTACCAGATAGGTACTGCCATGTACATTTTGAAG
This sequence comes from Trichomycterus rosablanca, assembly GCF_030014385.1. Lineage (NCBI taxonomy): Eukaryota > Metazoa > Chordata > Actinopteri > Siluriformes > Trichomycteridae > Trichomycterus > Trichomycterus rosablanca. Next base: position 1,021,397 of record NC_086002.1, on the reverse strand, counting down.
GGTGGTCCAAATATTTTATTTCATCACTGTATATACAACATCAAGTAAAATACACTTATTTAATTTTAGGGTGTCCGCATACTTTTGACCCTGTGAAGTAAATGTCCCTTTAAAATGTATGTAAATCCAACATGATATAATCAGTGATATTTGTCATTTGTGTTGGTTTTAGCCTGCTACCCTGATTATATGGACACAGAGAAGTCACCTGCATGCCGTAATCACTCATAATCAGTAATGAGGATTCAGGAGGCCGTGATACAAGGTTAGAGGATATTATATTTTAGATATTATATTATATATATTTTTGTGTTTGTGTTGCTGTCTGTATATTTTCGATCCAGCAGATTTTCAGAAAACCAAAACGTATAAAGGAACTTAAATTTCGGAAAGTCTTTGGACAACGTACATGTTCCAATCCTTCACTTACAGAAAAGTTAAAAGCATTTTTATTTATTTATTATTACCCTTATTCAGACACCTGATCATGAGCTTGTCGGACGTCCCGTTGTTTTAAAATCTCTGGGTGATCTTTACAGCTAGAACAACGGCTGCTCTTCTGAAAAGACTTTGACATGTGTCTGTAGGAATTTGTGCCCATGCACTAGTACAAAAGAGCATTGGAATGGCTGGGCACTCATCAGTGATGTGGATGTTCCAGTTTTGGAACAGGAAAACTATAATCCCTAAACTATATTCGATTTATTACACCTGTTAGCAACTGTTGTGACATAAATTAAAATTTAGAAGAGGTGTCCCTATACTTTTGTCCATGTAGTGTATTTTTGAGAGGCGTGTGATTTGCATGGATCTGTACATTGACTGTTTTTCGTTGGCTGCTCCGGTGCTGATTTGCATCGCCGGGAACAGTAGCCTTGTATTTATCACTGCGTCTTTGTTCCAGGACTTTCAGATGTGTCCCTCTGGCACCGCGGAGCCTCACTTCCCTTTTGCTATCAGTCATGGATTCAGGAGACCAGGACGGTGGCAGCAGCAACGGCGGTGGCGGCAGCGGCGGCCTTCTCACGCTCCAGCTGATCCAGGCCGTCCACTCGTGCAATGAATATACGCAGAGTCCTGCGACCTGGTCCGCAGTGAGGCCTGAGCCGGCCTCCTGCATGGCGATGGGGGTGAAGCCGGGCGATCCGAAGGACACCGAACGTTCTTTATGTCTGCTTGAAGGATCCACCGATGCTGAACCTTTGGATGCACAAAAGGGCAGCGAAAGCGTGACTGGAGATCAGCTGAGAGGATCAGACAAGCTAAGGCTTCTGGGAAATGTTGTGGAAACCGTAGCTGTGATAGAGACGCAACCGACGAGCTGCCGTTTCGAACAGGACGATCTGGAGCTGCAGGGAAGTCCTTCCTCCAAACCCAAGTGTCCTAAAAATGAAGGCGATTTAGAGGCAGCGATACAGGAACAGCCGAGGAGCCTCGAATTAAACAAGGAGGCCACGAAGCTGCTCGTGAGCGCCTCGCCCGAGGAAAACCTGGTCAAACTGGAATCGAAAGAGCACCTGAAAAAGTCACCCCGGACGCACCCGTGGCCCTGCGACAGCTGCGGACGCTGCAGGTGCAAACGATGCGCCAGCGCCGCCCCGCTCCCACTCCCCTCGTGCCTGCTGTGCGGGCAGCGCTGCTTCTGCTCGGCCGAGTCGACCATAGATTACGTCACGTGCGCCTGCTGCCTCAAGGCTCTGCTGTACCACTGTGGCAGCGACGACGAGGACAGCAGCGCCGACGCTCCGTTTTCCTGTCGCAGGCAAAACTGGTGTAAGAGATGGAGCGCCACGGCGGCCGTGACGCTCGTCCTGCCGTGCCTGCTGTGCTACGGACCGCTGCGAGGATGCCAAGCGCTCTGCCAACTCTGCTACAACTGTGTCAACCGGCCTGGCTGCCGATGCAAAAACATGAAGACAGAGCTGTAGAGGGAGGGATGGGTGTACCAGGGATCTTCAAAAAGTTTCCACACTTGTATATTGTGGTTATAAGCGGTAAGGGTGGAGAAGGAGGAATTGGTCGTGTCTGAGAGACGCTTATAGTCCGGATTTAGCTCCATCTGATTTCCACCTTTCTGGACGCTGAAAGAAGCTTTAAGGGGAAGAAGATTTTCATGTGATGATGATGTGAAAGCAGCAGCGCATTAGTGTTTTAAAAATAAATAGAGTGTGGAAACCTTTTTGAAGAACGCTTGTACGTTTTTGAAGTGGGTTACCCACACGGAAATGTAATATATGACATAAATGCCCCTGTATCAGTAATGATTTTTCCACATGTTACCTGTTAGGTGATATATTATCATAATATATGTGTGGATGTATGTAGATGTACGTAAGTTTATAACATATATGAAATACCCAAAATAAAAGTGTGTATGTATGCACATACACCAAATATATCTATAGGATAAATTTGTATATGGTATTATATTTTGTATCCATACACGTTGGCATAAATATTACATGTATACGTATATGCAGTTTTATTAACGGGTGGCACGGTGGCTAAGTGGGTAGCACTGTCGCCTCACAGCAAGGAGGTCCTGGGTTTGATCCCCAGGCGGGGCGGTCCGGGTCCTTTCTGTGTGGAGTTTACATGTTCTCCCCGTGTCTGTGTGGGTTTCCTCCCACAGTCCGAAAAAATGCAGTCAGGTTAATTGGAGACACTGAATTGCCCTATAGGTGAATGTGTGTGTGTGTGTGTGTGTGTGTGTGTGTGTGTGTGTGTGTGTGTGTTTTAGGGTGTTACTGTGTGCTTTGTGCCCATTGAAATATATATATATATATTTAATATAATATATGTATTGTGTATAAATAATTATATATGTTACATATATGTCAGAAAGTACATTACACATACATGAGCAGACATATTTCTGGGTCACACATATACTGTGTATGTCACTATATAAAACTGTTCCAATTTCTAATAGGTGTCATATATAGTTTGCACAAATATGGGTATTTATGTTATATAAACATTTATATATGTACATATATTACATTTGTGTGTGGGATACTTGTGGGCCTTTCTCAGCCACGACTCTCTGATTTTAGGTTTTGATTTGTTTTAATGGTTTTATGGTTTAATTGCTTTAATATGGTAATATAAGATACTTAAAGATACGTGACTGATGGACAAGAGCTGAATGTAAACCCCCATCCTGCATTTTTGGAATCGTGGGGTGTGTGATTGTTCATTTTGTGACCCACTGTAGTCGAACACAGTAGAAGAATCAACTGAATCATGCTGAATTTGGCTTATTTTTTAGAATAAAGAAAGGGGAATGAGCTAACATATTTATTTACTTATGTATTACTTTACATTTATTAAAATTCTGGATTAATTTGAGTCTCTGATTGTTGATAATTGATAATTTGAATCCTCGACTTGATCGCTTTTGACTCATGTATTCGACTCCCTACAAGGACTTTGATTCAATTGACTCATTAATTCGATTCTTTTATTTTTCACTTCGTTCGATTGTATTGAATCATAACTTCAAACTATTTAAACTCACGAATTTGATTCTTTAAGCTCAGATTATGTATAATTATATATAATTTTGGTTGTAGTTTGGACTGATGAGTGTCATTCCTCTTGCTCGTCGCATTGATTTGTTTCGCCTGGAGTATTTGACTCTTTGCAGGTGTTGATCGTTGTGATCAGTGTTGCCACTCATGGGGATTTGGCCAAATAATCTTGGGAATTTAATCTGCATAAAATCTTAAGGTCTACAGTGATAAATAAGGAATAATAAAGCGTACTACTACTAAATAATGACCTTTAATTGTCACTGGCCATTTCTACACCTACTGTACATTCACTTCTTTACTTACTTACATTTTCTTGGAGGTGAGAACAGAACTTCTGTGCATTTTACTTCAGATTGCAGGAATAAATCTGCCTCAATCGTCGTGGTGTAAACAGTGTGAAATCTGATTTTCTCATGGCATCGTTTGATGATCGTGATCACAGTGATATCGAATCAGATGAGATCAGACATTCTCTGAGTTTGAAAGACATTAATATTTTGTTAATATTGCAGTTTGTAAATATGAATACTGATAATGATTTTTTTATGCATTTTTCTCCCAGTTTATCGTAGTCAGTTTATCTTCCGCTGCTGGTGGATCCCTGATTGTAGTCGAGGTGGGTATATTGCTGCTCACGCCTCCTCCGACTTACACACAGCCCTTAGCAGAACCCTTTTTCGCCCATGCATTCTGCACAGGCACCGATATACGCCAATACACAGCGTTTGAAGACACCGCCCACATTGTTCGGTCATCCCATCCTAGCAGAAACGTGTCTGCCAATTATGCCCACTAGATGGTGTCCAGACGACCGGTGGCAATGCTGAGTTTTGAACCGAGGAGTTTAGAATCTCTGCGCTGGTGTGCTAGTGGAATATCCCGCTGCTCCATGTGGGCGCCCTGATAATGATTTAGCTTTTTCTTTGTCCGTTAATTTGATGTTTTTGTGAATAATTCAGAGTTACTTGGGAATTTCCAAACTGGAGAGTGGCAGCACTGGTTGTAACTGTAACTGTGGACACTGTCGCCCATGTGGTGATTGGTTTGGGTTTGTGTGGTTTGAAGTGTTTTTGTTTAAAGAATCTGTTCTGTTGCTCCTTTTTCTTTCATTTTTACGTTTCATATAAAATCTGTTGCTCAGAGATGGTTTTGTGTTTGTAGATTTGAGATGTGAAGAGCATCGAACCATAACTGGAGAGATGTGTGTATGAAACATGATCATCTGATATTTTTATTAGCGTTGTAAAACTACACTGAGCATTTTAGTAGAAAGGTTATTTATTTGAAGTGTTTATTTTATAATAAATATTTATTACTGAGTAGAGACGTGTGTAAGAGAAATTGTGTTGCTGCCAATAGTGTAACTAAAAGTGTCAGAATTGTTTATTATTAGGGCTGGCTCGATACCACTTTTTTATGTCCGATACCGATACCAATCCGATACCGTCATTTCTCCTCTCAAACATCATCTAAATAACAACGCTCAGACTGTGGAACAAATATTCTGAATGAATAAATACAGAAGCTACAAGATCACACTTCTATACAACTGCTGTTTATATTTTCACTTTTACACACAGAACATTTAGCAGCATTTTTATCTTGTCTAACAAAAGTGTCCACAATTGGAAGATTGTGGATGTCAATCAAACGCGATGGACCAATCAGAATTGACGCAGGTGGGACTGGGATTCTAGTTTGGATGCACGGCATCATGGACTCCATAAAGTACGAGGAGATTTAAAATTTTCAATATTGGCCACCTCTGCCAAGATGATAAAACGTCCACATCTAAAGAAGATCGAGGAGTCTGGAGGATCTAGACGATCCTGGACTGATGAGTCCTGGATTCTCCAGTTACAGGAGAAGACTCAGTGCTGCTGTGTTAGCAGATGTAGGTTGCTCAAAACTGTTGAGCGGCAGATCTTCTCAAAACCTGTGTGCGTGTGTTTCTGAGAAAGTGGTGTGTGTATGACGTTTCCTGTGGAAACTAACCACACACACACTGACACACACACACACACACACCGTTTAACACACACTCATTGTATCATAACCAGCCTGTGGTCGTTGTTCCACCTGAACTGGATGCTGGTCTGTCACCCAGCATCTCACTACTCGCATATAGGGGCAAGTTAGAGTAGCCAATCCACCTACTGGCATCTTTTTGAGGTAAAAGAAAGACAGAGTACACTAACTGAACATAAGTACATGAACTCAGATTCCTGGAGCTGTGCCACACACCCCACTCTGGCTTCCTCTATTTTCGCATACACTACACGGCCAAAAGTATTCGGACGCCTGACCATTAGTGTGTGATCTTTTCAGCTAGAACAACAGCACACAGGACTTTGGAGTGTGTCTGTGGGAATTTGTGCCCACTCAGTCATAAAATAAGCATTTGTATGGCTGGGCGCTGATCGATCAGTCGATGTTCCGGTCCATCCCACTGCTGTTGAGTGGGGCTGAGGTCAGGGCTCTGTGCAGGACACTGGAGCTTTTCTTCATGTCATGCTGGAACAGGAATTGGCCTTCGACGGGGGGTCCAAAATTTTTGCATGAGGTCGTATATCCTGTGTGCGTCCCCATTTCAAACACCCCTGATTTGCATTTGTAGCAGGAAACAAAGATTCGTTCCGTGCTGGAACACTCGAATCTGCTTATTTTGGTGACTTGTTTACTGGTAGGACGGGTAGAATTCTGCCCCTAGTGGTTATGGAGAGAACTACAGGACCAGATCTGACTGGTCATGTGATCACGGCATCACAGGATTCTATCTGTTTAATGAGTGAGCCTGCCATGTTTTCGTTTGTGAGCAATAAAGGATGGCAGCTCTGTGGTCTGATACGTTTTCAGCTTCAAATGTGGTGACTGTGTATGTGGATTCATGACCACCCTCCACCATACTTCACAGCTTGAAGCTTGTCGTATTCCCCTGACATCTCCCCAAGCCGGGTTCATCTCTCAGAGTGCCAGATGATTAAAAAAAGCAAGATTATTCACCCCAGAGAACATATCCACCACTCCCGGGTCCAGCGGTGGTGCGCTTTAGACCATTCTAATGCTTCATGCTACATTCTACTGAACCGTTCTTGAGCTTCCAGAGACTCTTGAAAGTGAGTTTTTCTTCCTTCTTGCTTTGTGTTAGACCGTGTAGCAGGAAGTTACGACCCACGCACGAGCGGCGGCACGCAGACTCTCTCCGAGTGGGCGGCTTCGCCTCGCACACTTCAGCGAGAGGCTAAAGCGAACGCTACGGCTCAGATGTGAATGCTTTGTTCACAAACTGATCTACGCTAATGAAAATAGAAGACAGAGACACAGAGAACATACCAAATCTCCACACCCTCAGTAAGCACTGGTTAGGATGGGTTAAGTGAATCTGGAGCTGTGCAGCACCTACACCTACCTGCAGTACCTCTAATTCAGTGTAGAATTTTAATAGGTGTGGAGCGCCCCCTCTAGTGGCGAACACGAGCAGCGCAGCAGAGTTTCAGATCGGATCAGTAGGACAATGAGCGACTGTACTGAGTGGAACGAACCAAATTTTGGCAAATAGAGTCAGTCTTGTGCAAAAGTTCCCCCCCCCCACTACTCGTGAATTGTGAACCCTTCAATTTCCTTAACATATTCAAATTAGGGAAAATACTTCTGTTCCTTTAGAGGACGTGATTATTTCCACAACAGTTTTTAATGTTGGATTGAAAAGCTACACTCACTGTCCATGTAATCAGCTCCACTTACCATATAGAAGCACTTTGTAGTTCTACAATTACTGACTGTAGTCCATCTGTTTCTCTGCATGCTTTATTACCCCCCTTTCACCCTGTTCTTCAATGGTCAGGACCCCCCACAGAGCAGGTATTATTTAGGTGGTGGATGATTCTCAGCACTGCAGTGACACTGACATGGTGCTGGTGTGTTAGTGTGTGTTGTGCTGGTATGAGTGGAGTTTTTAAACCCCGTGTCCACTCACTGTCCACTCTATTAGACGCTCCTACCTAGTCGGTCCACCTTGTAGATGTAAAGTCAGAGACGATCGCTCATCTATTGCTGCTGTTTGAGTCGGTCATCTTCTAGACCTTCATCAGTGGACACAGGACGCTGCCCACGGGGCGCTGTTGGCTGGATAGGTGAAGTGAGGTGTTTAAAAACTCCAGCAGCGCTGCTGTGTCTGATCCACTCATACCAGCACAACACACACTAACACACCACCACCACGTCAGTGTCACTGCAGTGCTGAGAATCATCCACCACCTAAATAATACCTGCTCTGTGGGGGTCCTGACCATTGAAGAACAGCATTAAAGGGGGTAACAAAGCATGCAGAGAAACAGATGGACTACAGTCAGTAATTGTAGAACTACAAAGTGCTCCTATATGGTAAGTGGAGCTGATAACATGGACAGTGAGTGTAGAAACCAAATCCTTACATTTGCAGCATTTAGTGGCCGCTTTTATCCAAAGCGATTTACCGCTTTAGCAATTAAGGATTAAGGGCCTTGCTGAGGGGCCCAATAGTGGCAACTTAGTAGTGGTGGGGCTTGAACTGGCAGCATTCTGATTGCTCGTCCAATACCTTAACCACCGAGCTACCAGAATAACCAGTAAGAATCTCAGAATCGCTGGAAATGAAACCCGGACTACGTTCATGGGTTCGTCTGGAATTTTATTGGCATTTTAGCAGAACACACAGGTAATTATTCACACCTCGTACACACACACACACACACACACGCTCGTCTCCGGAACCGGAGCGCGCTCACGATCACGTACCCCAAAAAAATAATCACATGTAATTACGACTCGTTATTTCAAAAAGGTTTGTCAGATCTCGCGTCGTTATTCTATTTAGGATGGCACAGCCGCGCGAACCATGCAGCTAGTTACGCTATTAAACATCCGCTATTGCTGAGAGGATAAGCGCAGCGCTCGGGGCGCTCCAGACCTCCTACGCTAGGCTAGTCTAATCCCGCCTGACGGCTTCGGCAGATTTAAAGCGATTAAAAAAAACATCGGAACAACAATCGACGATCAAATAAAGTGCAAAACCAAACGGAACATTAACGAAGATCATCGTGCGTGACCAATCGGACGGAGCGGAGGCGGGACTTTCGCTCCAGTTTCTGCGAATTCATGTTTGACCTGTGATTTTCGGTTAATAGCTAGCTAGAAAAACATCACAGCTACTTAATTTCATGGCACAATGTGTATTTACGTATTTAATTAAAGGAAATTAAGCAGGAAAAATCTGGATAGCATATTGTTTTATCTTTAGCGTACTATTATATGTAGCTCTGTGGCTACAAAATGAATAAGCCAAAGCTAATGTACCGCAGCTAACCATTAGCACCTGAATTACCAAATGTCAGGTAGCTAGATAACGTAGTAAAAAAAATAAGAACCAATCGAGTGCCAGGATTGGTCAGCGGCTCATGAGCAAGCAGAGTAATTTCCGCCAGCTCTGTGGCTAACGTTTCTCAAGTCCCGCCCCCTCTCGGTCAACCAATCATGATCCAGTCTGCCCAGACGCTAATGAACACACTTAAGCTAGCAATAATTCACAAAGTTTCTCAGTAATTGTGCAAAACTAACGAACAATAACGAACGTTACAGAATGAAAGGATTAAATCAGAACACAGAGATAAAGTTCACCAGGTCCTGAAGGAGTAAAAGCGCTGGGGGCCGACGCTCAGCGGCCGCGTCTCTAACCACAGAATATAAAGGTTGCATAGCGACGCCTCGGCGGGTAAATGTACTGGTTCAGTTGTAGGGTTCAGCGTGCAGGTCGTGGTCGGTTATGCGGCGCTCGCTGGTTAAGCTAACAAGCTATGAGAAAAGATTAAGAAAGTGAAGAACAGCAGAGGTGAAACGATGCTTCAGTGAATCGGGCGGGGCGGGGGTTGTGTGGGGGGGGGGGGTGGATGATGGGGGCGTGGGGGGGGTGATGGGTGATGGCTCTGTTTTGTTCTCTCGCTCCTTCGTCTCCTTCACTTTAGTTTCTTGTGCAATGGAGGGAATGTTCAGGAAATCCTACAAAATATTTCACACCATCAGTTCACATCAAAGCACAGACAAATAAACACAACCCCCCCCCCCCCCCCCCCCCCCAAAAAAAATACACATATACACACATATAAACACACAAACACCCCTCCCACACACACTTACACAAAAAAACACAAAACAACCCTCCAACCAATTGTAAAAGTGAAAGTAATAATAATTAAAATAGTAATTATAATAGTGATTGTAATAATGACTATAATAGTGAATATAATAGTGAATATAATAGTGATTGTAATAATGACTATAATAGTGAATATAATAGTGAATGTAATAATGACTATAATAGTGAATATAATAGTGATTGTAATAATGACTATAATAGTGAATATAATAGTGATTGTAATAATGACTATAATAGTGAATATAATAGTGATTGTAATAATGACTATAATAGTGAATGTAATAGTAAATGTAGTGAATAATAGTGATTGTAATAATGATTGTAATAATGACTACAATAGTGAATATAATAGTGAATATAATAGTGATTGTAATAATGACTATAATAGTGAATATAATAGTGACTGTAATAATGACTATAATAGTGAATATAATAGTGAATATAATAGTGATTGTAATAATGACTATAATAGTGAATATAATAGTGATTGTAATAATGACTATAATAGTGAATATAATAGTGATTGTAATAATGACTATAATAGTGAATATAATAGTGAATATAATAGTGATTGTAATAATGACTATAATAGTGAATATAATAGTGATTGTAATAATGACTATAATAGTGAATATAATAGTGATTGTAATAATGACTATAATAGTGAATATAATAGTGATTGTAATAATGACTATAATAGTGAATATAATAGTGATTGTAATAATGACTATAATAGTGAATATAATAGTGATTGTAATAATGACTATAATAGTGAATGTAATAGTAAATGTAGTGCATAATAGTGATTGTAATAATGACTACAATAGTGAATATAATAGTGAATATAATAGTGATTGTAATAATGACTATAATAGTGAATATAATAGTGACTGTAATAATGACTATAATAGTGAATATAATAGTGAATATAATAGTGATTGTAATAATGACTATAATAGTGAATATAATAGTGATTGTAATAATGACTATAATAGTGAATATAATAGTGATTGTAATAATGACTATAATAGTGAATATAATAGTGATTGTAATAATGACTATAATAGTGAATATAATAGTGATTGTAATAATGACTATAATAGTGAATGTAATAGTAAATGTAGTGAATATAATAGTGATTGTAATAATGACTATAATAGTGAATATAATAGTGATTGTAATAATGACTATAATAGTGAATATAATAGTGAATATAATAGTGATTGTAATAATGACTATAATAGTGAATATAATAGTGATTGTAATAATGACTATAATAGTGAATATAATAGTGATTGTAATAATGACTATAATAGTGAATGTAATAGTAAATGTAGTGAATAATAGTGATTGTAATAATGACTATAATAGTGAATAATAGTGAATATAATAGTGATTGTAATAATGACTATAATAGTAAATGTAGTGAATATAATAGTGATTGTAATAATGATTGTAATAATGACTATAATAATGACTATAATAGTGAATATAATAGTGATTGTAATAATGACTATAATAGTGAATGTAATAGTAAATGTAGTGAATATAATAGTGATTGTAATAATGACTATAATAGTGAATATAATAGTGATTGTAATAATGACTATAATAGTGAATATAATAGTGAATATAATAGTGATTGTAATAATGACTATAATAGTGAATATAATAGTGATTGTAATAATGACTATAATAGTGAATATAATAGTGATTGTAATAATGACTATAATAGTGAATGTAATAGTAAATGTAGTGAATAATAGTGATTGTAATAATGACTATAATAGTGAATAATAGTGAATATAATAGTGATTGTAATAATGACTATAATAGTAAATGTAGTGAATATAATAGTGATTGTAATAATGATTGTAATAATGACTATAATAGTGAATATAATAGTGAATATAATAGTGATTGAAATAATGACTATAATAGTGAATATAATAGTGATTGTAATAATGACTATAATAGTGAATATAATAGTGATTGTAATAATGACTATAATAGTGAATATAATAGTGAATATAATAGTGATTGTAATAATGACTATAATAGTGAATGTAATAGTAAATGTAGTGAATATAATAGTGATTGTAATAATGATTGTAATAATGACTATAATAGTGAATATAATAGTGATTGTAATAATGACTATAATAGTGAATATAATAGTGATTGTAATAATGACTATAATAGTGAATATAATAATGACTATAATAGTGAATGTAATAGTAAATGTAGTGAATATAATAGTGATTGTAATAATGATTGTAATAATGACTATAATAGTGAATATAATAGTGATTGTAATAATGACTATAATAGTGAATATAATAGTGATTGTAATAATGACTATAATAGTGAATATAATAGTGAATATAATAGTGATTGTAATAATGACTATAATAGTGAATATATTAGTGATTGTAATAATGACTATAATAGTGAATGTAATAGTAAATGTAGTGAATATAATAGTGATTGTAATAATGATTGTAATAATGACTACTATAGTGAATATAATAGTGAATATAATAGTGATTGTAATAATGACTATAATAGTGAATATAATAATGACTATAATAGTGAATATAATAGTGAATATGATAATGACTATAATAGTGAATATAATAGTGAATATAATAATGACTATAATAGTGAATATAATAGTGAATATAATAGTGATTGTAATAATGACTATAATAGTGAATATAATAGTGAATATAATAGTGATTGTAATAATGACTAATATAGTAAATGTAGTGAATCTAATAGTGAATATAATAGTGATTGTAATAATGACTATAATAGTGAATATAATAGTGAATATAATAGTGATTGTAATAATGACTATAATAGTGAATATAATAGTGATTGTAATAATGACTAATATAGTAAATGTAGTGAATATAATAGTGAATATAATAGTGATTGTAATAATGACTATAATAGTGAATATAATAGTGAATATAATAGTGATTGTAATAATGACTATAATAGTGAATATAATTGTAAATGTAGTAAATATAATAATGATTGTTATAGTGAATAATATTACTGAACTGTGATTACTGAATGAATAAACTGTGAGAGGTGTGTGTGTGTGTGTGTGTGTGTGTGTGTATACTCTTTAGCATGTCGCCCTCTGCTGGAGAAGCACTGGGTGGCAGGATGGAGCAACAATAACCAGAGCCAGTGTTCACTCACACTCTTCAGCTCTGTTAGTGTGTGGTGTGTGGTGTGTGTGTGTGTGTGTGTGTGTGAAGTGTGTGTGGAGTGTGTGTGTGTGTGTGTGTGTACCTCTAATAGAGGAAGAAGAAGCGAGTTCTCTGTGTGCTGGTGATGCTCTCAGACAGGTTCCTCACCTTCAGATAGTTTACAAAACCTTTAAAGAAGAGCAGGAGACCTGCGGAGGAACACACACACACACACACACACACACACACACACACACACACACACACACACACACACACACACACACACACACACACACACAGTGTTAGAACTCTTTTATTCTACAACCGGTTCATATGAGAATTTACCATGAAATTGGAGAACGGAGATTTTTAAACTATATAAAAATATATTGGGACAGAAGGAAAACGTCAATAACAACAGCCTGTAACGGTTTGCAAATCTGTTTCCACCACACGACAATCCATCTCTGAGAAGTCGGTGGCGTTTCTGGATGTCGTTGATAAATTGACGGACTAAAATTAAACAGCAACGTTGAAATGTGACGGAAAACGTACTTACCGAGAACCAGGAATATCCACCAGAGCCAGTACTGACCGTTAAAGTAGCCGGTGAAATAATCAGAGAACTGAAACGACAAAAGCATAAACAACACGCTCACTCTTAGAGAACTGGATACGGACAACTACAGAGCTGTGAAAAAGTATTCGCCCCCTTCTGATTTCCACATCATTTAAAATACACGACACTCTCTCTCTCTACACAGGCACATTTCCCATCATCCTACACTCCAGAGAAGAGGGCGTGTCTAAATCCTTAGCTCCCTTAAAAAGCTCCTACTGAGGCTCCTTAATTCTGACCGAATGACGAGGGAGCGTCCGGCGCCTCCTCAGCGCTGAAGATCAATCCCAGCATTCAGTGCGGCACGACGTCTCTCACAAAGAACTACAAACGTGGCGGACGAATCGATGCGGAGCAACCAACGGAGTTCCTCTGACATGTAAATTAATTCTCGTCGATGTTTAATGTGTATAAAGGTGTAATTATGCAGTGACGTAAAGTAGAGCGTCTAAATAATCTGCCTCATGAGTTCCATGTCGCATTAGAATCCTCTCTACTGTGGAGCTGATCAGGTTTTCAGACAGACCCACACTCTTGGTTATACAGTGTGTGTGTGTGTGTGTGTGTGTGTGTGTGTGTGTGTGTGTGTGTTACCCTCACGATGAGGATCCACTTGATGAGCGACAGGCCGAACCCGCAGATGGCGCCATAGCGCCCGGCGATGGTGTTGGTCAGACAGAAGGACAGACAGAATCCGATCCAGTTAAACAGGAAGGACACTGCAGCAAACAGAAAGAGAGAACTCAGCTCCATGGGCCATCCCTAAACTGTTTCTGCTCAGGTGTGTATTCAACCCCCACTGGTTTCTATCGAGTCTTCTACTGGTGTAAACAAAAAAGCAGCTGTCTGCAGGACGTGGTGGTGAAACTGTGACGTCTGGGGTCAGAAGTAAGTCGCAGCATCGTGGTCTCATTTGAACCCCGTCGCCATGACGACGCAGGCGGTCCTGTCTACTGTGCACCAATAGCGTGCTCCCGCCACCATACTTCACAGTGGATTTTCACTTCACTTTGTGTTGCTCTGTGGCTCGTTGTTTAGCGCTCAGTGCGTAACTGTTGTTCCTGCTGCTTTCAGGTCGTCCAGTGTGCATCTATTGCGCTGCTATAATGAAACCAGGAGCGATTTGCAGCGGAAATACTTTTTCTCTACCAGAAGGTTGCTGGTTCAAGCCCCACCATCGCCAGTTTGCCCCTTTCGGGCCCCTGAACAAGACCCTTAACGCTCAGTTACTTAGACAGTATACTGTGACAGTCACTTTGCTGATGATGTAGATGAATAGCTGTCGCTCCTGACTGTATAAGCAGAACTCGGCGTTAGTACAGTACCACAGGAACACCAGTAGGAGGCGCTGTAACCCTGATACACACAGGATTAAGAGGAACTTACTGAAGAACGCCAGCATGAAGATCCCGTCGTTCCCCACCCGCAGCTGATCGGCGTCACTGAAGTCCTCCCGCGCTGGAAAATCCTCGTCCTGTAGAGAGGGGGCGCTGTGTTCAGCTCATTCACTCATTCATTCACTCATTCATTCATTCACTCATTCATTTATTCACTCATTCATTCACTTATTCATTCATCGATTTACTTATACGTTCATTCACTCATTCATTCACTCATTCATTTATTCACTCATTCATTCACTTATTCATTCATTCATTCACTTATTCACTCATTCATTCACTTATTCATTTATTTATTCACTTATTCATTCATTCACTCATTCATTCATCGATTTACTTATACGTTCATTCATTTATTCACTCATTCATTTATTAATCTATTTTTTCATTCATTTACCTATTCATTAAATTATTTATTTATTCACTCATTCATTCATTTATTCATTCACTTATTCATTCATTCATTTATTAATCTATTTTTTCATTCATTCACCTATTTATTAAATTATTTATTTATTCACTTATTCACTCATTCACTTATTCATTCATTTATTCACTTATTCATTCATTCATTTATTTATTTATTTATTCATTCACTTATTCATTCATTCACCTATTTATTAAATTATTTATTTATTCACTTATTCACTCATTCACTTATTCATTCATTTATTCACTTATTCATTCATTCATTTATTTATTTATTTATTCATTCACTTATTCATTCATTCACCTATTTATTGAATTATTTATTTATTCACTTATTCACTCATTCATTTATTCATTCATTCACTTATTCATTCATTCATTTATTCATTCAATCACTTATTCATTCATTCATTCATTTATTAATCTATTTTTTCATTCATTCACCTATCTATTAAATTATTTATTTATTCACTTATCCATTTATTCATTCAATCACTTATTCATTCATTCCTTTATTAATCTATTTTTTCATTCATTCACCTATTTATTAAATCATTTATTTATTCACTTATTCATTCATCGATTTACTTATACGTTCATTTATTTATTCATTAATTCTTTCACTTATTCATTCATTTATTTACTTATTCATTCATTCATCCAATCACTCATTCCCTTATTTATGTATTGATTCATTCATTCACCTATTTAGTAAATCATTTATTTATTCACTTTCATTCACTTATTCATTCCTTCATTCGTTCACCTATGTATTTGTTCACTCATTCACTTATTTATTAAATCATTTATTCATTCACTTATTCCTTCATTCATTTATTCACTTATTCATTCATCCAATCACTCATTCCCTTATTTATTCATTTTTGAATCGATTCATTCATTCACTTATTTATTAAATCATTTATTTATTCACTTATTCATTTATTCATTCATCGATTTACTTATACGTTCATTCATTTATTTATTAATTCTTTCACTTATTCATTCATTCATACAGGACAAAAGTATTGGGACGCCCCTTCCTAATTTTTGAATTCACGTGTTTCAGCCACAACAGGTGTAATAAATCAATCATATAAAGGGAAATGACACACTTCCAACTTGGCTGCAACAGTTTAGGGAAGGTCATTTCCTGCTCTATAAAGGCACAGTCATGCTGGAACAGGAAAGGGTCTTCCCTAAACTGTTTCCACAGCAAAAATTGTAGTTTTATAATACTTTTACTTTTGGTCACCTGGTGTGCTTCATCATCACCAGCGTTAGCAGCAGTGGGACTGTTAGAGCGACGACCAGGACAGAAGGACCAGGACGGAGGAGAGAAGCTCATCAGCACTGATTTAACCTCTCACAGGAAGAACCCACACAGGGCTCAGAACAGCTCAGAGAGGAAGTGATGTCACACTTCCTGTTCCCTGGGTAACAGTGAGCGATTCGTTCGGGGCTTTTATAACCGTGAACGTCATCGGCCAAACTGTGACGTCAGTCTGATAACCATCCTCAACCACCGCTGCATTACTGATCTCACTGGCACAGGTTCCCACAGACGCACTCCAAAACCTTACCAGAGGACTGGATCATGTTACAGCTACAGGGGAAACTGGAAGCCATTCCATATGGAAGTACAAGGGTGGTACTCCGTGGATAAATTACCGGACGAGTAATCAACAGGTTGCCGGTTCACGTCCCATCCCTGTGCCACTGTTGGGCCCCTGATCAAGGCCCTTAACCCTCAACTGCTGTAAAAGTTGTATTCAGCCATAACTGTTAGTCAGTGCATGTTCTGGCAGTGGTAGCTTAGTGGTTAAGGTACTGGACTAGTAATCAGAAGGTTGCCAGTTCAAGTCCCATCCCTGTGCCACTGTTGGGCCCCTGAGCAAGGCCCCTAACCCCTAACAGCTTAAGTTGTATTCAGGCATAACTGTTAGTCAGTGCATGTTCTGACAGTGGGAGCTCAGCGGTTAAGGAACTGAACTAGTAATCAGAAGGTTGCTGGTTTGAGTCCCATCACTGTGCCACTGTTGGGCCCCTGAGCGAGGCCCCTAACCTTAATTGCTCAAGTTGTATTCAGTCATATTTGTTAGTTTACACATTTGCAGCAGTGGTGGCTCAGCAGTTACGGTACTAAATTTGTAATCAGAAGGTTGCTGGTTCAAGTCACTGTTGGGCCCCTGAGCAAGGCCCCTAACCCTTAATTGCTTAAGTTGTATTCAGCCATAATTGTTAGTTTACACGTTTGCAGCAGTGGTACCTCAGCGGTTACCGTACTAAATTAGTAATCAGAAGGTTGCTGGTTTGAGTCCCATCACTGTGCCACTGTTGGGCCCCTGATCAAGGCCCCTAACCATTAATTGCTTAAGTTGTAGTCAGCCATAACTGTTAGTCAGTGCACGTTCTGACAGCGGTAGCTTAGTGGTTAAGGTACTGGACTAGTAATCAAAGGGTTGCTGGCTCAAGTCCCATCACTGTGCCACTGTTGGGCCCCTGAGCAAGGCCCCTCCCAATTGCTTAAGTTGTATTCAGCCATAATTGTTAGTCGGGGCAGGTTTGTGGCAGTGGGAGCTCAACGGTTAAGGAACTGGACTAGTAATCAGAAGGTTGCCAGTTCAAGCCCAACCACCTTTAAGTTGCCACTGTTGGGCCCCTGAGCAAGGCCCCTAACTCCTAATTGCATAAGTTGTATTCAGCCATAATTGTTAGTTCGCACATTTCCAGCAGTGGTAGCTCAGCAGTTATGGTACTAAATTAGTAATCAGAAGGTTGCTGGTTCAAGTCCCATCACTGGGCCACTGTTGGGCCCCTGAGAAAGGCCCCTAACCCCAAATTGCTTAAGTTGTAGTCAGCCATAATTGTTAGTCGGGGCAGGTTTGTGGTAAAGGTTGCTCAGTGGTTAAGGAACTAAACTAGTAATCAGAAGGTCTCTGGTTCAAGTCCCTGTTGGGCCCCTGAGCAAGGCCCCTAACCCCAAATTGCTTAAGTTGTATTCAGCCATAAATGTTAGTCGGGGCAGGTTTGCAGCAGTTGTAGCTCAGCAGTTACGGTACTAAATTAGTAATCAGAAGGTTGCTGGTTCACGTCCCATCACTGTGCCACTGTTGGGCCCCTGAGCAAGGCCCCTAACCATCAATCGCTTAAACTGTTCTCAGTCACAGTGGTAAGTCTGCTAAATGCCACAGATTTAAACGGAACGTGATGTCAGACGAGCTGGCGGTCAGGCGCCCCAATACTGCTGTCCACACGGTGTCAGTCAGTGAATGTATACCTTACCCGTGGTATGGTGTCCACGCTGGAGGCGGCCAGCTCTGCAGCTTTAGCTTTCTCCACCTCGTCGTAGGTGGGCAGCGACGTGGCCACGCTGTACGGGGGCGGGACCGGGAAATCCCCCGAAAAGGGGTTCTCTGTACACACACACACACACACACGCACACACGCACACACGCACACACACACACACACACACACACACACACACACACACACACATCAACCTGAAGCTCCGCCCACACAGAGCTCCACCTACTTTTCTATTGGTCGTATTTGTGAATTGCCGCTTTCTGGACGTTGACGTCTGACAGTTACCATGACAACACACAAACTACCAGTTAAGCGCTTTACGCATCGTAATTACAGGCCTGCTGGTTTACGTAGATCGTCATGGTAACACAGGTAACATAAAGCCAATTTTAAACACCAGTGGTTAACGTACCGGACTGCTAATCAGAAGGTTGCTGGTTCAAGCCCCAACACAGCCAGCTTGCCACTGTTGGGCCCCTGAGCAAGGCCCCTAACCCTTAATTGCTTAAGTCGTATATAGTCATAATTCTTAATTGGGGCACATTTGTGGCAGCGGTAGCTTAGCGGTTAAAGAACTGGACTAGTAATCAGAGGGTTGCTGGTTCCAGTCCCACCCTTGTACCACTGTTGGGCCCCTGAGCAAGGCCCTTAACTCTAAATTGCACATGTTGTACTCAGTCATAATTGTCAGTCGTGGTCCTCATCACCATAGCAACCGCCCCGGCAACAATAAGATGCTAGGCTTTCCGCGGAATCAAATATCGCGCTTAGATTATGCTAGGTAACCTAGTTAGCACTGGTGATTCGCTAACGTTAAGTTAACTGAGTGAAGAATGCTTAGTCAATCAAAACAAACAGACTGGGGAAGCACTTCAAATTCGCTAAATCAGTCCATCACCGACACGCAACGCTAACCTACGTAGCTAGCTCGGAACAGCGTCAACGTTAGCACCGAACCTCTTCCGTGATTTAATCAGCGGACGTTTCTGCGATACCGAGGCCACATAGAGCGCACACCTGGGGCGGCCGTGGCTCCCAGCGCCAGGCTGGCGTAGGAAGGAGGCGGGGCCTCGGCCACTGTAGTCACGGCGACCGGGTCGCTGGCTGCGGCGGCCTCGGCGGACGGCTGGCTGGCGGGTGTCGTTTCGGAGGAGTCGTCCTCGTTGCGCAACTGAAAAACAAGGAGACAAACGGCGAGAGGGTTTTCGTTAGGCGTTCCTCAGGGCTCGAGCCTAGGATCGGTGATCATGCTACACAATGATACATTAACAGTCATACCAATCAGGGTGCTTGATAACTGGTTCGACTCGTTCTAGCTTGGATTATTGAACCCCACGCGTGCCTGCGTTACGACTGACCCCGGTTTGACCGCGGTGCACAGTCAGCGCACAGCTATCTGATGACGTCGGGAGGACGCTGGGATCACGCTGTGGGTGCTCCGTTTAGGAAGGTGAGGCTCAGATGCAGGGTGCACCGCCGGGTCTGCCAGAACAAGTTTGTAAACAGAGAGGCGCGGTAACGCGACACGTCAGGCGGACGCACGTGGTCGCGCCTCCATCTGCACCTGTTGCGGTTACTACAGGTCACGCCGTGACTTCGGGACCGTTTGAGGTCGGGCGTTACCGACTAACTGCTAAATGAAATGAACTGTAGCAAATAAATCATACGCCTTCAGCTTTGTGCCAACAGTTTAGGGAAGGACCTTTTTGTTCCAGCTATAAAGACAGAAAATAAGGAGCTCTTTTTTACTTAATTAAGGCCTCGCACTTTAACCCTAGAAACACTTTTGGGATGAACTGGAATGTCAGTTGCCTCAGTGTTTGACTTTTTTCTGTCACTGGGGGCACAAATTCCCACAGACGCACTCCAAAAACTGGTAAAAAGCCCTTCCAGAAGTGACATGAAAAGAAAAGGCTTTGAAATTGCGCATCCAGCAGGTTTATAGTCGGGGCGTCCGCATACTTTTGGCTAGCAAGCTTCTCGTGGTTCATCTGAGTGCGAGGAGGAAGTGATGATGATGAAGGGATCTCCCTGATCTTTATCTCTTCTGAGAAACCGTTACTGACGAACGAGCTGCTGAGTTTGTCACGCAAACAAGCGCCGTCCGTAAATCAGAAGCTGTGTGGAACACGAGCGACACTGTCCACAGTCAAGCCAGCTTTCCAACTCCATCAAATGTTCCACAGCAGATCCTAGTTCACATCTTAGATTAGATCTGACCAAGCATTTCAGGTCAAGGTGAAAGTCTGGGCTTTATTTTAGACTTTTAGACCTTGGCAGAGATCACTGTTCCACGTACTCTCAGATCTTGGGACTTGAGAGCAACACTGCCCACAGTCAAGCCAGCTTTTCCTTCCATCAGAAGATAAAGTGGACTTGATGTTAGATTTATGACTTAGATTAGATCTGACCAAGCAATCAAAATCCCTCTAAGTACGGTGTGAAACGCTGGGCTTTCTTTCAGGCCTTGGGAGAAAGACCACTGTTCCACATGCTCTCAGATCTTGGGACCTGAAAGTGACACTGTCCACAGTCAAGCCAGCTTTGCACCGCCATCAAAAGAGACAACATTCTACAGCAGATTAGATCTGACCAAGCAATCAAAATTCCTCTAAGCACAGGGTGAAAATGAGGGCTTTCTTTCAGACCTTGGCCGAGAGACCACTCTTCCACGTACTCTTAGATCTTGGGACCTGAGAGTGACACTGTCCACAGTCAAGCCAGCTTTCCACCTCCATCAAATGTTCTACAGCAGATTCAAGTTCACATCTTTGATAGGATCTGACCAAGCAATCAAAATCCCTCTAAGCACCAGGTGAAAGTCTGGGCTTTATTTCAGACCTTGGCAGAGAGACCACTGTTCCATGCACTCTCAGATCTTAGGACCTGAGAGCGACACTGTCCACAGTCAAGCCAGCTTTCCACCTCCATCAAATACTACAGCAGATTCTAGTTCAGATCTTAGATTAGATCTGACCTAGCAATCAAAATCCCTCTTTCTTTCAGACCTTGGCAGAAAGACCACTGTTCCACGTACTCTCAGATCTTAATTTCCTCTCAGCATTTTTTTGTCCAACCTTGGTAAAGAGACCACTCTTCCATGCAGCTTGTAATCACAGATTATTATTGGTGCTGATGATTCTGGGATCTGAAGTTGCTCATCAATGGTTCCGAGCACCATGTCTGGTTATGGGTGCAGTCAAACCAGCCCTATTTGTATGGGCGCAGAGAAGCCAGCAGCTGTAGTATAAATGATAATCAGTGATGAGGGATCAGGAGGCCACGATACAAAGTCCAGTGAGATTATAGGTGTTATATAAGCTGCTGTCTGTACATTTGTGACCCAGCAGATTTACAGAAAACGTATAAAAGAAATCAAATCTTATTATTATTATTTCAGTCACAGAAAAGAACAGTTGCAGAAAATATTACATCCCAGGGATCATTTATGCTGCTGGCATTTTGGGAAGATAAGGCGGAATCCTAAATAGATACAGTAAAACCTACATAAGTGCACTACAAAGGGTGGATTATAATGTTTTCTACAGCCTATCTAGTTTATTACAAGTGTATTTGGGACACGCCCACGGCATAACGCTTTTCGGGCAACAACACGGCCTTTACTAACCGCTAGCCTATACTAAGCATTATTATTATTACATAAGCACACAAATAAATCAAAACATTATTAAAATATTAAAAAAAACTATTCAAATGTTTAATAAAAGACAGACTCACCACTTGATATCGACTGACCAATGTCTCCATTTTCCTTCAGTGCTGATAGCGGTACAGACACGACAAATAATACAAAAATAATGTTAATATTCGATATTTAGACAAGTAACTTGAAAACTGAGAGTAAATATTTCCCCATTTACTCCAGAATCCGTTTATATCGTGTTTTTTTATTCTATAGACCCGAAGAAACCCACAGCCGTCACCACATACAGCCCCAAATCTGTAAATGAGTGGGAGACGGGTTGCCAGATTGGAAGCAAAACAGACAGCAAGAAAACCAACAGAACGGATTAACCCAGCGTGTACGCTTGAATGGGTTGCCAGATGTGAACTATTTTGTTGGCAGTCCAAAGTTAAGTCATGACAAGGGTATCATTGGGTTGCCAGATCTGATTAAATCGTGACATGAATTTAACATAAATTACCAAGTCGTATTAAAACACGCATATTTTGTATTTTAGTCGTGTTTCTAAGTAGAATTAAAAATAATTCTAGATTTAGATGGGTTGCCAGGTCTGGTTTACAACACGATTTGCCATATTTAAAAACAATCACTCTAGCGTTTTAAGGTGGGTTGCCATGTCGGTGTGTATTAAACACATGGGTCATATACGGCTGCCACATTAGACTGTAAAAAATATAACTTTTGGCAGTTGGGTTAATTTATTATTAATTTATTTAATTAAAATCACTAGATTACTTCAGCATAAGTTGCCTGATCGGATTGATATCCGTTGAAGAAGAATTCGTGGGTTGCCAGATCTTATTTAATCCCAAAGCAAAAGTTACCTTGGTTGCCACAATCGATTAAAATCACTAAATAACAAGATGAACGATGTTTAAATTAAGTGATATTTTTTCTTTAACAGATATCCAGTTGATGTTTGGCTTTGTGTATGGTCCCAGCTAACAAAATTACGTTCTGAGAACGTTCCCCAAACGTTCCATTATGGTTGTATGAATGTTTTATTAGAACGTTCCCTCAACGTTATTTTGTCCAGTTTTCTTGATGTTCTCAGAAAGTTTTTTTTTACCTAAACCTCATTTGCAACCATAATTTAACGTTCTGGGAACGTTGTCTTGGAATGTTCTAAGAACATTTTAAATAAGGTCCTCTGAACGTTCCCTTAACGTTCCATTTTGGTTGTATGAATGTTTTATTAGAACGTTCCTTCAACGTTATTTTGTCAGTTTTTGGTCAGTTTTCTTAACATTCTCAAGACATTTAATACAAGTTAAAGAACATACCCAAAAACATTTTTAAATGTTTTAAATGTTACTTAACATACTTTTAACATAACTCCAGATAATGTTAATCCAGGACAAAGTTAATCCCTCTGTCTCTGTGATATACTGGATGAAGGAGATTGCAGGAGAGAATCCGTTTAACTCTGCACATTTATTCTCAACACACACACACACACACACACACACACACACACACACACACACACACACACATTCATGCTTCCAACCCGTAACATGTGCATTCACTTAGTAATTCTACCCTCATTATTTTATATAGTCATTAAGTATTTACTGCCACCTTCTAACCGTTAACTATACAGTTCTATATCACCAAATACAATTCTAATATACTACAGTCTTGACCCCCCCAACCCCCTCAGACATTACCATTCATTAAAAAAATATCTGAATCACTCTGATAACATTTGCTATGATGGTCTAATTCAAACAGTTCATGTGATAATACTGACATAAACCGAGGCAAAAATCAATGCCAACATATTTATTTTAAAACATGTTTTATCATCATCAATCAAATTCAACTGAACAAACGAAAAATGAAAAAAGAACAATCCCTCAATTTTTCTGTCCCTTATAAACTGAGGTAAAATCAGTTAGAATATATTATATTTATTATATGTTATTATTATTATTATCAAGTAATTAATTTAAATTAATCAATGGAAAATGGAATATACATATATACATTCTAATGTAAATGAATAAATGGAAAATGGGGAAAAAAACAAATAAAGTTAGGTAGTAATTCAGGGCGTCTGTGCATTCTCCACCTGCAAAGTAAACAAAGAGATTTTTTAAGTATTTCTGCATATTTATCAGTACATGTAAAACATTTTACACTGTAACCAAGTCATTCTGGGCAGCTAAAATACAAAGCTTCCTTAAAGTTATGTTGCAGTCTTTAATTTAATTTAAGTCTTCATGGTGCAAGAGGCGTCTGTGTTTTTTTTTTTAATGGTTGAATTACTCATATGTGTGATTTTACAGTGAAAATCATGAAATAGCATTATTATTATTATAGAGGTACACAGCGGTATTTAATATGCCATGAAATAATGAAACAGCCAGCTTGATTAAACAAAATTAAGAAGGGAAATCATACTAGTTTTATATTTATTTTAATATTGTTTTTTTTTGTAAATATTGTTTCTGTTTTTGTATTTTAAATAATCCAACTAATCAATTAATCAAAAACATAATCACCAGATTGATGAGGAAAATAATCGTTAGTTGCAATCCTACATGTGAAAGCATTTTTGTTTTGTGCAAACACGTTAGTTTAGGATTATAAACTGTTCAGACAAATGTAGGATACAGTGTATCACAAAAGTGAGTACACCCCTCACATTTCTGCAGATATTTAAGTATATCTTTTCATGGGACAACACTGACAAAATGACACTTTGACACAATGAAAAGTAGTCTGTGTGCAGCTTATATAACAGTGTAAATTTATTCTTCCCTCAAAATAACTCAATATACAGCCATTAATGTCTAAACCACCGGCAACAAAAGTGAGTACACCCCTTAGTGAAAGTTCCTGAAGTGTCAATATTTTGTGTGGCCACCATTATTTCCCAGAACTGCCTTAACTCTCCTGGGCATGGAGTTTACCAGAGCTTCACAGGTTGCCACTAGAATGCTTTTCCACTCCTCCATGACGACATCACGGAGCTGGCAGATATTCGAGACTTTGCGCTCCTCCACCTTCGGCTTGAGGATGCCCCAAAGATGTTCTATTTGGTTTAGGTCTGGAGACATGCTTGGCCAGTCCATCACCTTTACCCTCAGCCTCTTCAATAAAGCAGTGGTCGTCTTAGAGGTGTGTTTGGGGTCATTATCATGCTGGAACACTGCCCTGCGACCCAGTTTCCGGAGGGAGGGGATCATGCTCTGCTTCAGTATTTCACAGTACATATTGGAGTTCATGTGTCCCTCAATGAAATGTAACTCCCCAACACCTGCTGCCCTCATGCAGCCCCAGACCATGGCATTCCCTGACACACTTATCTTTGTACTCCTCACCTGATTGCTGCCACACATGCTTGAGACCATCTGAACCAAACAAATTGATCTTGGTCTCATCAGACCATAGGACATGGTTCCAGTAATCCATGTCCTTTGTTGACATGTCTTCAGCAAACTGTTTGCGGGCTTTCTTGTGTAGAGACTTCAGAAGAGGCTTCCTTCTGGGGTGACAGCCATGCAGACCAATTTGATGTAGTGTGCGGCGTATGGTCTGAGCACTGACAGGCTGACCCCCCACCTTTTCAATCTCTGCAGCAATGCTGACAGCACTCCTGCGCCTATCTTTCAAAGACAGCAGTTGGATGTGACGCTGAGCACGTGCACTCAGCTTCTTTGGACGACCGACGCGAGGTCTGTTCTGAGTGGACCCTGCTCTTTAAAAATGCTGGATGATCTTGGCCACTGTGCTGCAGCTCAGTTTCAGGGTGTTGGAAATCTTCTTGTAGCCTTGGCCATCTTCATGTAGCGCAACAATTCGTCTTTTAAGATCCTCAGAGAGTTCTTTGCCATGAGGTGCCATGTTGGAACTTTCAGTGACCAGTATGAGAGAGTGTGAGAGCTGTACTACTAAATTGAACACACCTGCTCCCTATGCACACCTGAGACCTAGTAACACTAACAAATCACATGACATTTTGGAGGGAAAATGACAAGCAGTGCTCAATTTGGACATTTAGGGGTGTAGTCTCTTAGGGGTGTACTCACTTTTGTTGCCGGTGGTTTAGACATTAATGGCTGTATATTGAGTTATTTTGAGGGAAGAATAAATTTACACTGTTATATAAGCTGCACACAGACTACTTTTCATTGTGTCAAAGTGTCATTTTGTCAGTGTTGTCCCATGAAAAGATATACTTAAATATCTGCAGAAATGTGAGGGGTGTACTCACTTTTGTGATACACTGTATATGTCACATTAAAAAGCTACGGGGGAAAAAAATACTAATTTATTTAAAAAATCTTTTTTTTACTGAAAATAATCCACCGGGTAAAAGTATCAGTATAAGAGTTGTAGTATGCTAAATACTTTAAATGCTATTGAAGTTATGACTAAAAATCTGTATTTTATTATGTAATAAAGGGTAAAAGTGTCAGTATAAGAGTTGTAGTATGTAATGTGGGTTACACTTGATAAAATAAAACTTGTTTTGGAGCAATTTGATGAATATTTTAAAAGCTATTGAAGTGAAATAATAACCAAACGCTTTCTAATTCCCACGGTAGAAGCAGTTTCCTTCTGTTTCATACATATCGCCCCATCTCAGTCTGATCTGCAGCGCACAAAGTGTGTCGGGTATCAGTTCAATACGGAACACCACGTTTAGTTTCCAAATTGGCAACCCTAGTCCACATAGTTTTGGCCATGTCGTTAAAATAGATGAATAAACAGACAGGCGGAAGCTTAGCTTGCAGTTGTTTGTTCCCCATTTGTTCCCCGAGCGATTCAGTAAAAAAATAAGTAAAGTGTAATAATACGTAGTGGCGAAGCTGGCAGCCAGTCGGAGGAACGTTAGCGGCAGCGATTCGGAGCTAAATTGAGATTGATCTACAGCGTGTGGTTGGATCTTATTAAAG
Source organism: Trichomycterus rosablanca (assembly GCF_030014385.1). NCBI lineage: Eukaryota > Metazoa > Chordata > Actinopteri > Siluriformes > Trichomycteridae > Trichomycterus > Trichomycterus rosablanca. Next base: position 994,092 of record NC_086002.1, on the reverse strand, counting down.
AAACGTGCACAGACGGAGAGCTGGAGAAAGAGAAAAAAAATCTAGGCGCTAATATAGAGCCTGTCACTCTCAAATGGGGATTTGGGGGCCAATACGACGGCAAATGGGACAGATTGACATGTCAGAAACATGCAGTGGGGTAATTGAGTGGGAAATTATCCCGGGCTGGAAAGAATTCAGGTCTAAGCTTGAGCACGTGGTCAGACTGTAAAGGCTAAAAGACGTGAATCCAATCATTAGAAATGTGAATGTCGGTTCAGAAATAGACTTACCATTTGATTCAGTATTTTAATCTGTCTGTCCAGTGCGCTATAATACAGATACAGTACTGTGGGTATACAATTACTGACTGTAGCCTATCTGTTCCTCTGTACACTTTGTCACCCCTTTCTGAACCCCCACTGACTAGATCGGACCGTTCTGGACCGTCTGCTGGACCGTTCTCAGAACCGCACTGACACTAACATCATTATAACATAATAGTGTGTGTGTTGTTCTTGTATACGTGTAGCAGGTGCAGCAGTGTTGTTGGGATTTCTAACAGCGTCCTACGTTCAGAAAGCGCCCCGATATAGCTCCGTCGACCAGCGCTAACAGGGTACGTGTTCCTAATAAATAAAGAGGACAGCAAGTTTAGTTTAAACAGGATTTAAAGATCCCAACAACACTGCTGCACCTGCTACACTTATACACACAGAGTCAGTGCAAGGCTGGAACCAACACAGCACCTACGCATGAGATGGTCAGCGTAGGTCATGAAAATGCAGATCAATGCAGGTCAACATATGAGCTACAGTCGGTCCTTGTATACCTCAGAGTTCATTTTTATGGCAAGCATGATTGGAAAATAATCCATAAAGGTTTGCACTTGTGGTAGACTAGTACTAGCAACAGAAGGTCGCTGGTTCAAGCCCCAACACTTCCAATACGGCGTAAATACACCCGATAGGTGTTTCTAATAAAGTGCTCAGTGAGGGTACGTCCCACAAAACAAAACAAAAGCGTCGGAACGTCAGAAACGTGAACGACGGCTCCAGACCCGCGGCTTCATTTTCCGCTCATATTCCGACTAATGACTTCCATTTTTCATTCGGCTCCGAACGAGCCCATCAGCCGGGATCAGCGGTGACTTTGCCAGTTTGGCCCGAGCCGCGGGTCAGGAGTTAATAGAAGCGATAACAGCGGGAGGGTTCCAGCTTCCTCGCCCGCTAATTATTCTTTACCCCAAATGAGTCGTTTCCACATCCAATCATCTGCTGGGATTAGACTAATTATATCGAATTCTTCCCGAACGCCGGCGGTAATGAGCGCCGGATGAACCTGCGAGCGGCTTTGGAGACGGAACCTTTCTCATCGGTTCCTGAACACGTCGAACCGCGGGCCGTGATTAGACGTGATTATCGCTGGTGCGGCGTCCCAAAAATTACTGACCTTGAGACGAGCTGCGATTTAATATCTCACAAAAAAAGTTTCGTTTTAATAGTGAAAAATGTCGGGAGGATGAAAGTGCCAGTTTGGATAGGTACAAAGACTCCGCCTTCATCAGAGAGGCCACACCCCTCTTCAGGCCACACCTACTTTTGTGAGACAGGCCACACCTACTTTTGTGAGACAGGCCACACCTACTTCTCTAACAGACAGGTACAGAGACCCCACTTTTATAAGAGAGGCCACACCTCTTTCTTTTGACTGACAGGTACAGAGGCCACACCTTCTTCCGAGAGGTTCAGAGACTCCGCCTTCATCAGTGAGGCTACACCCCCTCTTCAGGCCACACCCCCTCTACTGAAACTGATTGGTGCAATAGACCACACCTCCTTCTCTTAAACTGACAGGTGCAATAGGCCACACCTACTCTATTGAAACGGACTGATACACACCTCACCAGACCTACTTTTGTGAGACAGGCCACACCTACTTCTCTAAAAGACAGGTATAAAGGCCACATCTACTTCTTTAACAGACAGGTATAGAGGCCACACCTACATTTGTGACAGGCCACACCTACTTCTCTAACAGTACTGACAGGTACAACAAGCACACCATTTTCATTGGGCTGACAGGTACAGAGGCCACACCTTCTTCTCTAACAGACAGGTACAAAGGCCACACCTTCTTCTCTAACAGACAGGTACAGAGGCCTCACCTACTTCTGTGAGGCAGGTACAGAGGCCACACCTTCTCTTCGGGATTAATAAAGTATCTATCTATCTATCATCTGTCTGTCTGTCTGTCTGTCTGTCTGTCTGTCTATCTATCTATCTATCTATCTATCTATCTATCTATCTATCTATCTATCTATCTATCTATCTATCTATCTAACAGACAGGTACAAAGGCCACACCTCTTTTACTGAAACTGAGTGGTACAGCGGCCACACCCACTTTTTCTAGACTGACAGGTACAATAGACCACACCTCTTTCTCCAGGTACAGAGGACACACCTCCTTCTCTAAGACAGATGGTTAGAGGTCATTAGCCACATCTTTTTTTGCAGGACAGGTACAGAGGCCACACCTCTTTCACCGAGACTGACAGGTACAGAGGCCACACCTCTTTCACTGAGACTGACAGGTACAGAGACCACACCTCTTTTACCGAGACTGACAGGTACCGAGGCCACACCTCCACATTTCTTTCTCTAAGACAGACGGTTACAGAGGCCACTAGCCACACCTCCTTTTGTGAGACAGGTACAGAGACCACACCTTCTTTATTAGGATTAGAGGCACAATAGCCACGCCCCCTTTGTGAGACAGGTACACATACCACAACTCTTTCACTGAGACTGACAGGTACAGAGGCCACACCTCCTTTTTGTTAATTAGATGCACAATAGCCACACCCCTTCGTCTCTCTCTGACAGACCGTGACTTACTATAAACGTCTTTCAGCTTTGATCTAAATGAAGTGTGAGCGCGACGGGCTCAGCGAGCGCCTCTTTATTTTTGGACCTGACACCCTTTCGGAGCTCCTGATCACCATGGTAACAGTTTAGCACCCAGCCTTCATCCCTTCCCTCTCTGATATGAAAACTGTTGGACTAATGATGGGAAAAGTTGAGCGAGGTGTGAGAGCGCGGCGCTGAAACAGGGTGAACTTCGTGAGAATGCGTGGTGGGAAGGTGTTAGACGACACACACTCGTTTACACACGTCGTGACGCCTCAGGAGAACGTGTGAAACGGAAATGGTGCCAAGCGTTACATAAATACTGTACGCCATATTGTGTTGGTCTCATTGTTTATGGAACACAAATCCGACTTCCTTAAATAATAATGTTGCTACACCGGCGTTGGGTGTGTGAGCGAGACGCTGAGCTTCAGAGCGTCGTGGCCTTCTACAGTCTCTGGAACGTCGTCAAGGAATCAAACACCGTTCCTCCAAATACCTCCATCAGGTGGTGTTCTGAAGACGGTGGTCAAGACACGTCCATCACATTTGCTCCAGACCTACCATGGTTTAAGGTCTGGTGATTAATAAAGCCCTGTGGCCTGTGGATGGGGTCGCCATTATGGAAAAGACCACTCCCATCAGGATAGAAATGTTCCATCATCTTGATGGTTATTAAGACCAAACCAATCCAAGCCATTGAAGATTGAGGGGGTCAGGGGGCCCACAAGCACCCAAACTGTTGAGTGATCATCAGCTGCTGTCCTCAGTAATGTTCACTGAGATCCTGACCATGGAGCTACATCAATTTCATGTCTATGGAACCAGTCAGAACCAGTTGGAGATGATTAAATAATTCTGGAAGACTCAACCCAATCTTGATTAGTATAAGAGCTCACCAGCACCACCACCACCACCACCTCTACCACCAGCACCAACTCTACCATCTTCACCATTATCTTCAGCACCACCTTCACCATTATCTTCAGCACCACCTTCAGCATCATCTCCACCACCTTCACCACCAGCACCATCTCCAGTACCACCTTCACCACTATCTCCAGCACCATCTCCAACACATTCACTACCAACACCATCACCATCACCACCTCCGCCTCTAGCACCACCTTCACCACCATCTCCAGGACTGTCTTCACCACCTTCACCTATATCTCCAGCACCATCTCCACCTTCACCTTCAGCACCATATGCACCACCATCTCCAGCACCATCACCTTCACCACCACCTCCACCTTCAGCACCATATTCACCACCTTCACCACCACCAAGCCCCCCAGCGCCATCTCCATTACCTTTACCACCAGCACCACTTCTAGCACTACCTTCACCACCCGTACCTCCACCACAGCACCACCTTCACCACAACCTCCTCATCACCACCAGCATCCTAAACTACTGACACAAGCAGTTAAATAAACAAGTACTTTATTTGAGGCCACCCAAAAAGTTTGGGCGCCCTACCAAGTCTTTACTAAGTCACCTTTTCAGATTTATTACATGGTCACAAGGTCCACCAGGTTTCCCTCCATTTAGCCAAGTGTCAGCCGTGATGCCATGGTCCAGATTTGAAGACCAAAGCTCCTGGCTGGTCCTGGTTCTGCAGTCAGGTTCAGTACCGGTTTGGTCATAAATATCAGCAGCCTGGATGCAGGAATATTCCAGTATTCAGAGAACCGGATCACATCCCGCTCAGACTGATGTGGATTATTAAGTGTGATGATGTTCTGATGAAGAGCAACACGGCGTTTTTATCCGTCTGACTGTACGTCTCCATTTCCTGCAGCTACATTCATCAGGCTGAACGATGTTCTCTTTAAGATAACGCTTTTATTATCGAGGCTCAGAGTCGCCGCTTCAGAACAACAGCAATTTTTTATCTCCTGTACAGCATCCTCAAAAAGCTCATTTACAGCGTGGAGCCGAATCCGGGCCGTCCCTCGATCTAATCACCGCCGCCGCGGACGTGATGAAGCGTCCGGCCCGACGACGGGATCCGTCCTGCGGCGGCCCGAAACCTGCGCCGCGTTCGGCACCATCCATCACCGGCGGCCGGTTCGGCGGCGCATATTGAAGAGAGATGACGGAGATTCGGAGAGGTGACGGCGGCGCTTATTTGTCGGCGGAGGCCGGCGTGCGCGCCACAATAACGGCGGTTTATTTCCTGCAGATTGCTTTTGCTCCGAGGAGAGAATTATTCCTCACGCGCCGCCTCGGAACCGCCGACGTGACGGATTACGAGCCTTATCTCCAGCAGAACAGGGGACCGGAACAAAACATTCTGGCACGGGCGCAGGGGGCGGCGCAGCAGTTTATTAACCTAGCATATCACCTGGACCTGGGTTCGAGGCTCGGCGGGGCTTTCAGCCTGGTTGGGCTCCTCATGTATACAAACACCTTACTGCTGCTGGTCAAGGTGCCAGCGTGGGCGGTGGAGGAATGATAGAGCATTCCTCTCTATGTTCCTCTGGACGTCCTCCTGTATGTTCCTCTGGACGTTCATCAGTATGTTCCTCAGTACGTTCCTCTGATTGTTCCTCTGGACATTCTTCAGTACGTTCATCAGTACATCCTCTGTACGTTCCTCTGCACGTTCCTCTGTGCGTTCCTCTATACGTTCTTTCAGTAGGTTCCTATCTCTGTTCCTCAGTACGTTCCTCGGTATGTCCTCTGTATGTTCCTCTGCACGTTCCTCTATACGTTCCTCTCTACGTTTCTCTGTATGTCCCTCAGTAGGTTCCTATCTCTGTTCCTCAGTACGTTCCTCTCTACGTTTCTCGGTACATTCCTCTGTGTTCCTCTGTACATTCCTCAGTACGTTCCTCTGTGTGTTCCTCTGTGTGTTCCTCTGTTCTTTCTTGAGTACGTTCCTCTGTATGTTCCTCTCTATCTTCCTTAGTACGTTCCTCTGCACGTTCCTCTGTATGTTTCTCTGTATGTTCCTCAGTAGGTTCCTATCTCTGTTCCTCAGTACGTTCCTCTCTACGTTTCTCAGTATGTTCCTCTGTACATTCCTCTGGACGTTCATCAGTACGTTGCTCAGTATGTTCCTCTGTTCTTTCTTGAGTACGTTCCTCTGTATGTTCCTATCTCTGTTCCTCAGTACGCTCCTTTCTGTGGTCCTCTAGACGTTCCTCAATACGTTCAGCTAAATGTTTATTTGTATGTTCCTCTGTGTTCCTCAGTACGTTCCTCTGTACGTTCCTCTGTACGTTCCTCTGTCTGTTTGTCAGTACGTTCCTCTGTATTTTCCTTTGTACGGTTCTCAGTACGTTTCTCTGTATGTTCCTCAGTACTTTCCTCTGGACGTACCTGTACGTTCCTCTAGACGTTCACCTGTACTCTGAATGTTCCTCAGTATGTTCCTCTGTGTGATTCAAAGCTTGAAGAGGCTCCTAAATGAGGCCTTTATCCCTCAATCGCTTGTCAAGTCGTAAATGTTTAACCTGTTGGACCCTGGTCATGTTTTTGTACTCTTGTACCAATAATGACCAGAAAAAGCTCTGCAAACACACCTGCTGCAGCGGCGTGTAAACGTAATCGCCCACTTTGCGAATGCATCAGCTTGTTGTTACTGCTCACGCAGCAGATCGGAGGTAACGCGCTCCCAGCGTGACTCAGCAGGCGGACGCTCTAACTGCCGGTAGCTGCACGTTTCGGCCATCGGGAGGCACCGTCGCTCTCTCTGCGTGGAATACGTTCTGTATGAGTGTGTGTGTGTGTGTGTGTGTGTGTGTGTGTGTGAGAGAGAGAGTGTGTGTGAGAGTGTGTGAGAGTGTGTGAGAGAGAATTTCCTCCCCGGTTATTGTCTGAGGAAGCGACCCCCTCACTGCACCTCGAAACGGCCCGAACGCTCTCGGACAAGGACGAGCATTTGATCAATATCTAATCAGCAAGTGCAGGCCAAAGACAACAGTGTGTGTGTGTGTGTGTGTGTGTGTGTGTGTGTGAGTGTGTGTGTGTGTGTGTGTGTGTGTGAGTGTGTGTGTGTGTGTGTGTGTGTGTGTGTGTGTGTGAGTGTGTGTGTGAAGGCCGTTGGTATCACTCTGGTTTAAAGACAGAAGGAACCCTGGAGAATAAAGCCTCACTAAGTGAACATCACAGCGCCGGGTCAGTGAGGAGCACCAACGTTCCCGTCTGTCCTGTTAACTAAAGCAATAATGGAACCGATCAGCTGGACATAACGGGGCGAGAAAACCACGCCCGGATTTCTCACACACACACACACACACACACACACACACACACACACACACACACACACACACACACACACACACACCTTGAGGGGGGTTTAGTATCTCCCATGAACCTGACTGCACGTCTGTATGGGATTGTACTGTGGGAGGAAGACGGATCTCCCTCTGGACTAGTAATCAGAAGGTTGCTGGTTCACGTCCCAACAAGTTGCCACTGTTAGGCACTTGAGTTCTATTCTATTTTACTCTATTCTACTTTATTCTATTCTATTCTATTCTACTCTGTTTTACTCTACTCTATTCCATTCTACTCTACTCTATTCCATTTGACTCCATTCTTCTCTATTCTATTCCATTCCATTCTACTCTACTCTATTTTATTCCATTCTACTCTATTCCATTTGACTCTATTCTATTTCATTCTATTCTTCTCTATTGTATTTCATTCTACAGTACTCTATTCTATTTGACTCTATTCTCCTCTATTCTATTCCATTCTATTATTCTATATTCTATTCCATTCTACTCTATTCCATTCGACTATATTCTCCTCTATTCTATTCCATTCTACTCTATTCTACTCTAGTCTATTTCATTCTATTCTACTCTTCTCTGTTAAATTCTATTATATTCTATTTTGCTCTACTCTACTCTACTCTACTCTACTCTACTCTACTCTACTCTACTCTACTCTACTCTACTCTACTCTACTCTACTCTACTCTACTCTACTCTACTCTACTCTACTCTACTCTACTCTACTCTACTCTACTCTAGTCTAGTCTAGTCTACCCTACCCTACTCTACCCTACTCTATTCTGTTGTATTCTACCTTTTTATTCTATTCTACTCTACTTTATTCTATTCTATTCTACTCTACTCTATTCTGTTTTATTCTACTCTATTCTATTTTATAAATTTTCAGGGGCCCCATAGAGTGTTTAATAGGGTTGAGGGCAGGGCTCGTCTTTATGGAGCTCGCTCTGTGAGCATGAACTCATTTATCATTTCTATTCTAGATGTAATTTTATACATGGACAGGTACTGGACTGGTACTCAGAAGGTTGCTGGTTCAAGTCCCACCATAAACACCAACATTACCACGGTTGAGTCCTTGAGCGAGGCCCCTTAACTGAATTCAGTCATGATTCAGAGTCGCCAGACACGGGGAGAACATGCAAACTCTATACAGAAAGGCCCCGGACCGCTACAGCTGGGATTCGAACCCATGACCTTTTAGCTGTGAGGCGACTGTACCACGCGTCCGCTATATATCGCAGATGTAACCGTTACTCAGGCGAGTTAATCCTCTCCGACGCTCCGGCTTTTATTTTGTTTACTCTGTTTTATTTGTGTAAAAATCCTCTTAAGAAATAAACGTGAGTGAATAAGAACTCCAGTGTAATTCCTTTAATCCCCTCCCGGCTCAGAACACCAGCGCATCAGCGCGGCGGGACGGGGCGGGGCGGCGGCCGAGGCCCGGCTTTTAATCCCTGATCCCCTCCGACACACATTAATACCCACAATGCTCCTGCAGGAACCGATAAAGTTCAACTCGCTCCGATATTCTGCCCCGAATCACCTCCGAAAAACCAACAAGCGCCCGGCGGGAAACCTCCGTAACCCTAGTGACAGAAGAGGAGTGTTTAGTCGTAGCCGGTTCCTCTTCCTCTGCTGGAGACCCTGATGGCGTACGGAGGGTATATGCACCCGACACGCCCTCTTATTCGCTCGTACTTCGGTGAGGTCGGTCTCTCGCAGGGAGAGTCACACACTGATCTCCACGTTCCTCCACTTCTGTACTAACCTTACACAGCAGGACCCTAGCTTTAGCTTCATTAGCACGTTTTGGTAATGCTACATAATGACCACAGTAGGTTATTAAGTACATTAGCATGCTAATCAGGTTTATACGTGCTTGGTTTAGCTTCATTAGCATGTGTTCTTCATTCTTTCTAAATCTAGTCAGTTTTATCGCTAACGACAAACACGCTAAACTCGACCTAAAGTACAGCAGACGCCGCGTTCCGTGATGAACTATTTCCACGGTTAGCGTCTCCATCACAGCGTGATGCTACATAAAAGCCTGAAGAGGCGACGATGAATCAGCCGGCACAAAAGAAGCTAATCGGGCAGCGCTAACGAGACCCATTATTACACAGCTGCCGCGCGGATAATAGCCAGGACGACGACGAGGCTAATGAGATCGGGAATATCGCGTCAGGGCGATACGCGCCCGCGTCAATCAGACGCGCCCGGCGTGCGGGATAAGCCGCCGTAATTAGCTCAGAGCACGGGGGGATGAATGAAGGTCCGGGGTTCCGTCTGGAGAATGGAGCTACCGTCAAGATCCTCTTCATTAGCTTTAGCATTAGAGTTGCTGAATATTAGCAGTGTTATTAGCGTTGCCGTAATCAAACGCTAAAATCTAAAAGCATTTGACCAGTTTTTATTCTGTTAGCATCATTTTTCAGCTACAAGATTATAAAATACTAGCATTATTAGCAAGGATATTGAGTGTTTTTAATATTATTTTAAACAATAACGATAATTTTTAGCCAAAAGCTAAAAAGGTTCTAAAAGACGAGCAGCGTTAGCAGACACTCAAAACACCAGAATTGTTAGCGGATGCTTAATATGCTAACTGTAAAACGTTTTCTATTGGTTTGTTAGCCTGCTAAATGCTAACTAACCAGCGTTAGCTTTTACTCTTAGCTAAAAACATTAGCGAAACATTCGAGATATGTAATATTAGCTTCAAAGTCACTGAATATTAGCAGCGCTATTAGCGTAGCTGTAATCACACGCAAAAATCATGACGTGAAAAGGGTTCGAACCTACGGGGCCGAATGATGACAAATCAGGCAACACACCCGCCACTACTGGACCATGGATGGCAGGAGCTTCAGTCCCAAAGACTCCGCTAGCATGCGCTAGTTGTCAACTGCGTTGTACACCGATCGATAAGAGGATTAGCGGAATATCTGTGCATCGATTTGCTGCAACTTCAAACCATTTCAACACCATAGACCTAACAGCACCGGAGGAGTCAAGCATTCAGTCCTGCACCATCCTCTTGGTGTACTTATCATAAACACATCAAGGACAAGCCGTTTCCTTTCGGCTAAAGCTAATCGTAAGAGCGGAACCTACGCTGTATGTACTTTAAATCGGCTAAATTACCCAGACCTCGCTGTAACAGCGCTAACGCTAACTGTTCAGCCCTCTCTCCGGAATTGTTATCGCTAATCAGACAGATTCCCTACCGGCAGCGTGTACACACACGCTAATCAGGCGAGCTAACTGCCACCGTACCGCCTCTCCCCGCGAGCGCTCACGCTAGCTATTCAGACATCACTTTCAGTTTCAGTAGCACGTAGCTCTTATTTATTCCGGAACGCACCCCGGACTCCGGCTCCCCCCCCCCCCCCCCCGCTAAGCGCTATATGAAGTGAAAAAACAGATTGAGGGTATAAATTAGCCTCAGCGTGTGTTAGCAATAAAACGCCACGCTGTCTAGCCATAAACAGCTGGAGTGGGAGTGTTGACCCGCACAAAAACATCAACAGCGCACTCACGCAAACGCTGCTGATTTTAGCTTCACTGCTATTACAAACGCTAACATTATTTATTTACTCTGCTGTTAGAAAATTAGCTTTAGCGGTTAATAAAATAAGTATGAATTAGTCTGGTTAGCTTCCGTGTTCTTGACCTGGAGGCTACGTTTGTAGCGGTGCACCTTCCGCACGATGGAAGCTAATTAGGTGAAGCGTGTCCGTAGCTCTCAGCGGCTAATTGAAAGTGTATTTCCGAAATGCCGCCCATCGAACCGCGCGCTCTCTCTCGGCGGGTTAATAACCGCCGTCGCTACAGCCGTGCGCGAGCGGCCGCCGGAAACAGCTGCGCTAAAAAAACCCAGGATTTAATATCAGGCTGTTTGTGAAGAGCCGAGACGACGATTATTCTCCTCGCGTGAGTCACGCTGCAATTTATTCATCCTCATCCTTACAGTCTGCGCTCGCCGGCGACGCCCGCTAACAGCATTTAAATTAGCATTAATGAAAAATAGAGCGGGAGGAACAGGAACGGCGGAGCGTAAAGAACCCTAGATGTGTTCAGGAGTAAAAACAATACCTGCTTTCTCGTATCTGAGCTCCGCTAACAAGCTATTAGCGCCACAGAATTCTCTCCGATTCCCCGCGCGAGGTGTTAAAAAACTCCTGTAATTAGCGGCGTGATTAGCGCTACAGCGGCACTCTGGGGTTATTCAGACCAGATCACAACGGGGTTATTTTTGTTGGCTTTCAATGATGCAGAAGAAGTGAAACCCATAAAATTCTTATTATGATTGTGTTCTGGGAACACAGGGCTCCGGGAACACAGGGCTCCGGGAACGTTGGGCTCTGGGAGCACAGGGCTCCGGGAACACAGGGCTCTGGGAACACAGGGCTCTGGGAACACAGGGCTCTGGGAACGTTGGGCTCTGGGAACACAGGGCTCCGGGAACACAGGGCTCCGGGAACGTTGGGCTCTGGGAACACAGGGCTCCGGGAACGTTGGGCTCTGGGAGCACAGGGCTCCGGGAACACAGGGCTCCGGGAACACAGGGCTCCGGGAACACAGGGCTCTGGGAACGTTGGGCTCTGGGAACGTTGGGCTCTGGGAGCACAGGGCTCTGGGAACACAGGGCTCCGGGAACACAGGGCTCTGGGAACGTTGGGCTCTGGGAACACAGGGCTCCGGGAGCACAGGGCTCCGGGAACGTTGGGCTCTGGGAGCACAGGGCTCCGGGAACACAGGGCTCTGGGAACACAGGGCTCTGGGAACACAGGGCTCTGGGAACGTTGGGCTCTGGGAACACAGGGCTCCGGGAACACAGGGCTCCGGGAACACAGGGCTCCGGGAACACAGGGCTCTGGGAACGTTGGGCTCTGGGAGCACAGGGCTCTGGGAACACAGGGCTCCGGGAACACAGGGCTCCAGGAACACAGGGCTCTGGGAACGTTGGGCTCTGGGAACGTTGGGCTCTGGGAGCACAGGGCTCTGGGAACACAGGGCTCCAGGAACACAGGGCTCTGGGAACGTTGGGCTCTGGGAACACAGGGCTCCGGGAACACAGGGCTCTGGGAACACAGGGCTCCGGGAGCACAGGGCTCCGGGAACACAGGGCTCTTTGGAACATAGGGCTCCAGGAACATTAGGCACTGGACACACAGGGATTTTGGAAACACAGGGCTGTTGGGAACACGGGACTCTGGGAACACAGGTCTATTTTCGGTAAACTAGGTCTCTAAGAACATGAGGAATACAAAACACTGGGAACACAGGCCTTCAGTACATCTGACATTAGGAACATACTATTTTGGGGGTGAATAAAACACACTGGGAACACATGGCTCTGGGAACACAGGACTCTGGGAACACAGGACTTTGGAAACACAGGACTTCAGGAACACAGGACTTTGGGAACACAGGACTTCAGGAACACAGAACTTTGGGAACACAGGACTTTGGGAACACAGAACTCTTTGGAACATAGAACTTTGGGAACATGCCTCTGGGAACACAGGCCTTTGTTATCTATGCCTTTGGGAAAATTGGCCTCTGAGAACATACGTCACACATAAGTCTCTAGGAATACAAGACATTGGGAACATTGGGGTTCTGGGAACACTATGTCTCTGGGAACATAGGCCTTCAGTACATATGACTTTGGGAACACAGAACCTTGGGAACACAGAACTTCAGAACATATGACTTTGGAAACACACTGTTTTGAGAGTGAATGAAAGGCACTGGGAACACACTACCATGGGAACAGAAGATTCTGGGAACACAGACACCAACTAGTGTGGTGACATTCTGTGAAGACTCCCCACAGTTACAGTACAGAAATCTAACGTCTGAGTTACTGCTGGTACAGGATTAATAGATGTGATGATGGTGACGATGATGATGATGATGATGGTGATGATGATGATGATGATGATGATGATGATGGTGATGATGATATTCGGGAGTGTTCGTACCCTCAGCAGCTGCAGATAAACGTGCCGTTCAGGCCGACGCCCGTTCGATCAGAATAAATAAGGCGAGTCGGCGTGAGCTCGTCGTTTCGGCTGCAGTTCAGTCCGAATAAAAGCTGCAGTAATTAAAACGGTGATTCATCGGAGCGAGCGGCGCTAACGTTCAGTACCGACGTCTTTACCAGAGTAAAAAGCACATTTTAATTTGATTTTAAAGCATTTTATTCAGGTTTGATCGTCTGAGTCACGCCGGCGTTCTGCTTTCATCTCCTCTCAAGGTTCGTGCTTCGTTTCTGGCACAGAAACCTGATAAACAAGATGCATTCATTACGCTGTATGGATAAAAGTATTGGGACGCCCATTATAGGAACTCTGAGCTCAACCTTACAGAACGGCTCTGGGATGAACCGGAACATCGACTGATCGATCAATCAGCGCCCAGCCGTACAAATATAAATGCTGGGCACAAATTCCCACCAGTTCCACTGCTCTCTAAAACCAAAATTAAGCACTGAAGGAGTTTCGGACCGACTTCAGAACTTCAGATCCTGAGATCGTCTGTACGTGGAACAGTGGTCTCCTTGCCAAGGTTGGGAAGAGGATATTGGTCTGTACTGGTGACTTCTCTGTGCCTATATAACTAGGACTAGTTCGACTGCACTCTAAAACCAGACCTAAGCATTAAAGGAATAAACCTTTTGAGATCATGAGATCATCTGTACGTGGAACAGCTGTCTCCTTGCCAAGGTCTGTATGCTCAGGGTTTACAGTCAAGCGAGCTTTAGAGGGCACTGCCTCTGTCTAGTGGCTGGAACAAGAGTACAGCTGGTGACTTCTCTGTGCCCGTATAACTAGGGCTAGTTCAAATGAAACCAGACCTAAGCATTGAAGGAATGAACCATTTCAGATCTTGAGATCGTCTGTACGTGGAACAGTGGTCTCCTTGCCAAGGTTGGGAAGAGGATATTGGTCTGTACTGGTGACTTCTCTGTGCCCATATAACCAGGGCTAGTTCAAGTGCAAAACTGCTCCAAAATCAGCTGAAGTTCTGATGATCTGATTAGAGAAACATCTGTAATAAACAGCGGATTTTGTCTTCATGTCACTGCAGAGTAAAGCTCGCTCGACTGTGGACAGTTCACGTTCTGAGCTCAGTCCCCGACACGCCAGGAAGCCCCACGACGCAGGAACAAACGCTCATGAACTTTCCATCGATCCTCAGGAGTGAATCTTCTCCGTGGTGGGATCTGGTTTACGACGCACGTGACGCTGCGCCGGCTGCGTTAGCACCTTTTCTATATTAGCGCTTAGCATCAGCATTATACGCGTGCTGACTCAAGCCGATCCGTCCCGCAAATCCCCCTCCCGCCCCGCCCCGCTCGCCCACCCCCCCGCCCGCCCCCGCTCCAACACACACACACACACACACACACGCCTGAAAATAAAACCCCATAATCCTCCTGGACGATGACCCGACCCGTGCAGACGTGCATCCCGGCGATAAGCCGTCTCCATCACGCCTCCGTCTGAAGCGGCTACGCTTCCACGTCTGCAACAAATCCGATCGCATTTCTAGCTCTCACAGAGCCAGAGCCGCTATTACCGCTCCCTTATTGTGTGTTTTTCCGCCTCCGAAAACATAAAAAGCCCCCCGGCGGAACGGCTAATCTTCTCTCCTAAAAAAAGAAATGAATAAATAACCGACAGAGAGAGAGAGAGAAAGCCGCGGCGATGGAAAGTGCTAGCGCGGCGGGACTCGGCGGCTGAATGACTAAAGAGGCCGCCGGAGCGTTTGACAGGAAACCCTTACCCATCGATCCGGCCGCTGAGTGGATTTCCTGCCTCGCGCTATCGACTGAAAAACGGAGGCTATTTTTAGAGCTAGCGAGCGGCGGGACGCGTCCGCCGAGTAAAACGTTCCGCCGTCAGGCGAGGCGCTCGGGGGGCGCTGAAGAAGATCGACGCGTGGCCGTCGGTTCTGTAATGGCCTGCCGTGGCCTCCTCGTCCCTCGTTACTGATTATGAACATGAGTACATCTGTGACTTCTTTGTGCCCATATAACTAGGGCTAGTTTGACTGCACTGACACTGCACTGACACCAGACCTAAACCATTTCGGACCAACTTCAGATCCCGAGATCGTCTGTACGTGGAACAGTTGTCTCCTTGCCAAGGCTGGGAAGAGGATATTGGTCTGTATGTGGAACAGTCGTCTCTTTGTCCAGGTGAGAAAGAGGATATTGGTCTGTACTGGTGACTTCTCTGTGCCCATATAACTAGTGCTAGTTCGAATGCACTTTGAAACCAGTTTTGAAGGAATGAACCATTTTAGATCTTGGAATCATCTGTACGTGGAACAGTTGTCTCTTTGCCAAGGTTAGGAAGAGGATATTAGTCTGTACGCTCAGGGTCTAAAGTGAAGCGAGTTCTAGAGGGCACGGCCTCTGTTTAGGGGCTGAAGGTTCGTCGTGATATGGAAGGACACTGGGAGAAAAGATGAAGGATTCAAACCCAACAGCATTGTACCTACTGTAAAGCACGGTGGTGGTAGTATCATCAGCTGCCAGTGTTACTGATGAACTGGATTGGAAAGTGGACGGAATTATAAAGAGCGAACAGAGGACCCAAATTCTGGAACGTTCTTTTCAAAAATATTTGGACAATATTAAAAGTCCAGTCTTGCAGCTATAACAGGAACAGAATGGATTTGTGAGATCAGGCCCACAATTTGAGTTCTAATTCATCCCGAAGGTGTTCACTCGGGCAACAACACATAAACCACGTGTCTATGCTCACAACCATGCTGGAACAGGACAGGACCTTCCCCTAACTGTTAACCCAACAGCACTGTACCTACTGTTAAGCACGGTGGTGGTAGCATCATGCGAACGTCCACCACAAGCGTACAGGAGTAAAAGCAGACGAGTGTTTGGTCCTCACAGAGCTGAAGAGGGAACACGGGGTCTGTCCTAAACCCTATCGACCCGCCCTGCTTGCATTGTAAGGGATCTAAGGATTTAGACACGCCCTCTTCTCAGGAGCGTAGAATGATGTAGATAGATCACTAGGTTATCTCTGTCGAGCGTTCCTCCACTAGATGGCACTGTGATCATTCCCTCGTCCTCCTGCAACCCCCCCCCCCCCCCCCCCCCCCCCCCCCCCCGCTTCTGGCGGATCTAACACAGAGTAATTGCCCGCGGCGGGTTCAGAAAGCTGCGGCTACGACTGACGCGCGTCTCCGCCCGTGAACCTTCAGCCCCTCCCCACCGGCTCCGGTGCTCTGGAACTCGGACGAGCGGGAGAACCGCGGTCAGAGAAGCTCGCTAATGTTCGGTGACCCAAAACGACGAATTAATTCACGAGCGCCCGGCGCTTTTTACGAGAGGGGCGAGGAGGGGCGGGGCGGGGAAGGGGTGCAGAGGGGGTGCGGGGGGGGGGGGGGCAGGTGCAGAGGGGGTGCAGATGCAAATTTGTTAAATGACACTTACAGAACAGAGAGGAGAAAGGAGCGACGAAGGAACGACGGCAAGACAAGAGACTCAAAAGTTTGTGGACACCCGGCTATAACAGTTTAGGTTCCAATTCATCCCGTCCATAAACCCAGCCATGCTGGAACAGGAGAGGTCCTTCCCCAAACTGTTGCCACAAAACTGTAGCTCAGAAGTCAGGTTGCCGTCCTGCTCAGGGTGTTCCTGCCTTGTGCTTTTTTTCTTCCTGGTGGAACCGGACACGCCGAGACCCTGACACTTCTAACCATGGCAGTATGAAGGTGTGTCCACATACTTTTGGGAACATAACGTACCACAGTAGGTGCAAATATAGACGTACCGTACACTGTACTCCAGGAACCATGGAGTCCAGGCTGCTGGAGTATGAGGGACACTGTCCACAGTCGAGCAAGCTTTACTTCAGCGTGCAGGACTGAAGCTCACTGTAGCTGCATCTCTGTAGCTGCCGTTATTCCAGCGTTGGTGTAAAGCTCGCTCGACTGTGAACAGTCTCACCTCTGATCCAGCATCTTCTGGTGCTTTTTCTTTCCGGTAGAACCGGACACGCTGAGACCCTGACACTTCTAACCATGGCAGTATGAAGATGTGTCCACATACTTATGCGAACATAACGTACCACAGTGCAAATATCCAGTAATCCAGGAGCCACCAGTAACTTGTCTGATGATGGATTACAGGGGGACACTGTCCACAGTCGAGTGAGCTTTACATCACTGTGCGTCACTGCATCTGCCGTTAATCCCGCGCCGTTTTTGTTTTAAGAACACACTAGTCTTATTTATGTGGACACACACTTGGAATCCACATCCTGGATATTTATAGCTGAGCAGCATCGTTCCTGTTCAGATCCTGACAGATTTCTCTTTGTCGGTGACCCAGACTCCCTCCGTCTCCGTCTCCGGCGGGCAGAACCGGATCAGACGGGACGGCGGGTCGTTCGGAGCACAGAACGGCTCACAAGAGGCCGATTTCACAGCGAGCTAAAGTGGGATTAAGCGCCGACACAACATAACTCCGGCGTCTCTGGGAACAGAACGGGCCGTGAAGGGGCCGCGCCCGAGACGGCTCGAAGAAATGAGAGTAGAACTTTTATCTTCTGTAGAAATAAAAAAATGTTTATTTTAAGTCGAACGGCTCGATTTATAGATCAATACTGCAAAGATGAAGTTCTAGCGAGTAAGACGCGTGGACGGTGTGTAGAGACCGCTGATCTCATACTATTGAACACGTTTGGGATGAATTAGAACTTCCACCATGACCCAGGCCTTTTTGTTCAGCGTCAGTGCCTGAAGAAATGCCACCTGAATCTCCACGGACCATCCGGACTGTTATCAGCGAAAGGTGCACAAGATGGATTCTGGGATTTTAGACAGACACGCACTTGTTTGTAGACAAGGAGTGCAGGTGCTTGACCGGCCTCCCTGCAGTCCAGATCTGTCTCCTATTAATAATGTAGGGCCCGTCATGGGGAGGAGAATCAGACGACGGCGAGAACGGACTGTTTATGGCGGCTGGATTTCAGCAACCCTGAGGAACCACTACGACTTAGACCAGGATGAAGCTCTTACAGACGACGGATGAATGAACTTAAGTTCCAGCATCTAGGATCTGAACCTACCATGATCCTGACCTGGATGAAGCAGCTCCTGAAGGTGAATCAATAAATGATATGTGAGAAGGTTGAAAAGGTTCTTCAAAAAAGAATAAAGAACTTCCTGGGAAGATCTGGACGTGTGTGGCACCTCTCTTCTTGGCCAGAAGATCCAGAGCTGCAGGTGTGGAGAAGGTCCGTAAAGGGTAAAATCAGAGTGATAAATAAATAAATAAGAGTGAGATGTTGAACTCTGCAGGTACATCGTGGCTCGATTTTAGCGACCATGTGGAACATGAATCTTCAGACGGTGCAGGAGCCACCACAACCAGGACCAGGATGATGGATGAAGGAACTGAAGTTGTGAGTTCCACCCATGAGGAACATAAATAAATAAATAAATAAATAAATAAATAAAGTAAAGAAGTGACTTGGCCGGTTTGTCCGTTTGGCTCTGGACTCGGCCAGTTTGCTGAAGTAATGAGACACATCTGATCCTGTGGGGGTGAAGGACAGACGCTCAGCGCGCACGTCCACGGAAACTCCGCAGATCCACCATCTGCAGAAATATATGATGGATTCATTTCTACAGCTTCATCACCAAAAGTTCCTGAACTAAGAAAAGTCAGAGCATGTTCTTCTCTTCAGACCCCGCGTCCTTCCTCCTCATAAAAATCTGTTCATCTGAGGAACGTCTGACCTTCTGAGCAGTTACAGATACATACAGGGGTGTGAAAAAGTAAACGCCCCCCGTTCTATAATAATAATAATAATAATAATTCCTATAATAATAATAATAATAATAATAATTCCTATAATAATAATAATAATAATAATGATGCCAAAATAGAACTCTGTGACGATATATACAGTATATATATATACATAAAGGTGCAGCAGCTGCATCAGAGTGAGAAACAAACATGAGTACAATAATCACGCTGTGATGATCCTGCTGAGATGATCCTGCTGAGATGATCCTGCTGTGGGGGGTAAATATTCCACCAGGGAGACACGACTAAAGAAAAGCAAAACCTTCAGCCTTCAGGTATAAACAACAGTGAGGATATTTTTAGCTCCGAGAGAAAAACCACAAGAGCTTGAGGAGGACCGAGGGGTTGAAAGTGTGAGGAGGGCCGAGGGGATGGAGGGGTGAGAAGGACAGAGGGTTCGGAGGTGTGAGGAGGACCGAGGGGTCGGAGGTGTGAGGAGGACCAGTGTGAGGAGGACAGAGGGGTCGGAGGTGTGAGGAGGACCGGTGTGAGGAGGACAAAGGGTTGGAGGTGTGAGGAGGACAGAGGGGTTGGAGGTGTGAGGAGGACAAAGGGTTGGAGGTGTGAGGAGGACTGAGGGGTTGGAGGTGTGAGGAGGACTGAGGGGTCGGAGGTGTGAGGAGGACAGAGGGGTTGGAGGTGTGAGGAGTACAGAGGGGTTGGAGGTGTGAGGAGGACAAAGGGTTGGAGGTGTGAAGAGGACTGAGGGGTTGGAGGTGTGAGAAGGACCGAGGGGTCGGAGGTGTGAGAAGGACCAAGGGGTCGGAGGTGTGAAAAGAACCGAGGGGTCGGAGGTGTGAGGAGGACCGAGGGGGTGGGAGGTGTGAAAAGAACCGAGGGGTCGGAGGTGTGAGGAGGACCGAGAGGTCGGAGGTGTGAGGAGGACTGAGGGGTCGGAGGTGTGAGGAGGACTGAGGGGTCGGAGGTGTGAGGAGGACTGAGGGGTCGGAGGTGTGAGGAGGACTGAGGGGTCGAGGGGTGTGAGGAGGACAGAGGGGTTGGAGGTGTGAGGAGGACAGAGGGTTGGAGGTGTGAGGAGGACTGAGGGGTTTGAGGTGTGAGGAGGACAAAGGGTTGGAGGTGTGAGGAGGACTGAGGGGTTTGAGGTGTGAGGAGGACTGAGGGGTCGGAGGTGTGAGGAGGACAGAGGGGTTGGAGGTGTGAGGAGGACAAAGGGTTGGAGGTGTGAAGAGGACTGAGGGGTTGGAGGTGTGAGGAGGACCGAGGGGTCGGAGGTGTGAGGAGGAACGAGGGGTCGGAGGTGTGAAAAGAACCGAGGGGTCGGAGGTGTGAGGAGGACAGAGGGGTCGGAGGTGTGAGGAGGACCGAGGGGTCGGAGGTGTGAGGAGGAACGAGGGGTCGGAGGTGTGAGGAGGACAGAGGGGTTGGAGGTGTGAGGAGTACAGAGGGGTTGGAGGTGTGAGGAGGACAAAGGGTTGGAGGTGTGAAGAGGACTGAGGGGTTGGAGGTGTGAGGAGGACCGAGGGGTCGGAGGTGTGAGGAGGAACGAGGGGTCGGAGGTGTGAAAAGAACCGAGGGGTCGGAGGTGTGAGGAGGACAGAGGGGTCGGAGGTGTGAGGAGGACCGAGGGGTCGGAGGTGTGAGGAGGACTGAGGGGTCGGAGGTGTGAGGAGGACAGAGGGGTCGGAGGTGTGAGGAGGACAGAGGGGTTGGAGGTGTGAGGAGGACAGAGGGGTCGGAGGTGTGAGGAGGACTGAGGGGTCGGAGGTGTGAGGAGGACAGAGGGGTCGGAGGTGTGAGGAGGACTGAGGGGTTGAGGGGTGTAAGGAGGACCGGTGTGAGGAGGACTGAGGGGTCGGAGGTGTGAGGAGGACTGAGGGGTTGAGGGGTGTGAGGAGGACCGGTGTGAGGAGGACTGAGGGGTCGGAGGTGTGAGGAGGACTGAGGGGTTGAGGGGTGTGAGGAGGACCGGTGTGAGGAGGACAGAGGGGTCGGAGGTGTGAGGAGGACTGAGGGGTTGGAGGTGTGAGGAGGACAGAGGGGTCGGAGGTGTGAGGAGGACTGAGGGGTCGGAGGTGTGAGGAGGACAGAGGGGTCGGAGGTGTGAGGAGGACTGAGGGGTTGAGGGGTGTAAGGAGGACCGGTGTGAGGAGGACTGAGGGGTCGGAGGTGTGAGGAGGACTGAGGGGTTGAGGGGTGTGAGGAGGACCGGTGTGAGGAGGACTGAGGGGTCGGAGGTGTGAGGAGGACTGAGGGGTTGAGGGGTGTGAGGAGGACCGGTGTGAGGAGGACAGAGGGGTCGGAGGTGTGAGGAGGACTGAGGGGTTGGAGGTGTGAGGAGGACAGAGGGGTCGGAGGTGTGAGGAGGACTGAGGGGTCGGAGGTGTGAGGAGGACAGAGGGGTCGGAGGTGTGAGGAGGACTGAGGGGTTGAGGGGTGTAAGGAGGACCGGTGTGAGGAGGACTGAGGGGTCGGAGGTGTGAGGAGGACTGAGGGGTTGAGGGGTGTGAGGAGGACCGGTGTGAGGAGGACTGAGGGGTCGGAGGTGTGAGGAGGACTGAGGGGTTGAGGGGTGTGAGGAGGACCGGTGTGAGGAGGACAGAGGGGTCGGAGGTGTGAGGAGGACTGAGGGGTTGGAGGTGTGAGGAGGACCGGTGTGAGGAGGACAGAGGGGTCGGAGGTGTGAGGAGGACTGAGGGGTTGGAGGTGTGAGGAGGACAGAGGGGTCGGAGGTGTGAGGAGGACTGAGGGGTCGGAGGTGTGAGGAGGACAGAGGGGTCGGAGGTGTGAGGAGGACTGAGGGGTTGAGGGGTGTGAGGAGGACCGGTGTGAGGAGGACAGAGGGGTCGGAGGTGTGAGGAGGACTGAGGGGTCGGAGGTGTGAGGAGGACTGAGGGGTTGAGGGGTGTGAGGAGGACCGGTGTGAGGAGGACTGAGGGGTCGGAGGTGTGAGGAGGACTGAGGGGTTGAGGGGTGTGAGGAGGACCGGTGTGAGGAGGACAGAGGGGTCGGAGGTGTGAGGAGGACTGAGGGGTCGGAGGTGTGAGGAGGACAGAGGGGTCGGAGGTGTGAGGAGGACTGAGGGGTCGGAGGTGTGAGGAGGACAGAGGGGTCGGAGGTGTGAGGAGGACTGAGGGGTTGAGGGGTGTAAGGAGGACCGGTGTGAGGAGGACTGAGGGGTCGGAGGTGTGAGGAGGACTGAGGGGTTGAGGGGTGTGAGGAGGACCGGTGTGAGGAGGACTGAGGGGTCGGAGGTGTGAGGAGGACTGAGGGGTTGAGGGGTGTGAGGAGGACCGGTGTGAGGAGGACAGAGGGGTCGGAGGTGTGAGGAGGACTGAGGGGTTGGAGGTGTGAGGAGGACAGAGGGGTCGGAGGTGTGAGGAGGACTGAGGGGTCGGAGGTGTGAGGAGGACAGAGGGGTCGGAGGTGTGAGGAGGACTGAGGGGTCGGAGGTGTGAGGAGGACAGAGGGGTCGGAGGTGTGAGGAGGACTGAGGGGTCGGAGGTGTGAGGAGGACTGAGGGGTCGGAGGTGTGAGGAGGACTGAGGGGTCGGAGGTGTGAGGAGGACTGAGGGGTTGAGGGGTGTGAGGAGGACCGGTGTGAGGAGGACAGAGGGGTCGGAGGTGTGAGGAGGACTGAGTGGTCGGAGGTGTGAGGAGGACTGAGGGGTTGAGGGGTGTGAGGAGGACAAAGGGTTGGAGGTGTGAGGAGGACTGAGGGGTCGGAGGTGTGAGGAGGACTGAGGGGTTGAGGGGTGTGAGGAGGACAAAGGGTTGGAGGTGTGAGGAGGACTGAGGGGTCGGAGGTGTGAGGAGGACTGAGGGGTCGGAGGTGTGAGGAGCTCCGGCCTGAATAAAGCTCATTTCAGAATTAAATAAATATAAATAAATAAAATCATCCTGAAAGCAGCTGAGAGGTGCAGCAGGAGCAGAGACGAGCTTGTAAACAGATTAGGAACGCTGATCTTTTTATTTAAGTTAATCTGTTTACGATTAACAAACATCGTTAGCATTGATCCTGTTCTCGAGGACGCGGCGTCCGTCTCGGTGCCGTGATCGGAGCTTGTGTTTGGTTCTGTCGCAGGGGCTCGAAAAAATAAATAAAAAATGATCAGGACATCGATGGATTTAGAGGAAAGGCCGATTTGCCAGACACAGGAGCTGCAAGTGTGAGAGCGAGAAACCGTGATGTATAGAAACTCTCCCTCCTGGAGCCAATTAACACTAACGAGGTGACGACTAAATTTCTACTTTTTAATTTCTCTTAATAATCATTTTTTCTTTCTTTCTTTTCCTACTACAAAATTGACAGTATTTACAGCTCAAAGATTTGTATTATTTATTTTAGCAACTAAAACCGCACGTCTGTGTTTTAAGAAAATAAAGAGAGAATAAAATAACGTTTCCCAGCTCGCGTCTCTTTTTTTTATGATCCAAAACAGAGCTCCGACAGAAACGCTGGCGAAGCTAAACAGCACGAATAAAACCCACATGAAATCAGACACTCGGAGCCACCGGAAGCACCGAGCTGAAATCTGGGCTTATTTTTATCCTCCCGTGACAAATTTAAAAACATAGATCAGCTTTACTGTGGATCTGAAACCGCCGCCGCCGCAGCATTTCAACAACAACAACAAAACACACAAACCGAGCTGTAAATGTGCTGCAAATATAAACACACACACACACACACACACACACACACACATATATGTATATATATATATACACTGATCAGCTATAACATTAAAACCACCTCACTGTTTCTACACTCACTGTCCATTTTATCAGCTCCACTTACCATATAGAAGCACTTTGTAGTTCTACAATTACTGACTGTAATTCATCTGCTTTCATGCTGTTCTTCAATGGTCAGGACCCCCACAGGACCCCCACAGAGCAGGTATTATTTAGGTGGTGGATAATTCTCAGCACTGCAGTGACACTGACATGGTGCTGGTGTGTTAGTGTGTGTTGTGCTGGTATGAGTGGATCAGACACAGCAGTGCTGCTGGAGTTTTTAAACACCTCACTGTCACTGCTGGACTGAGAATAGTCCACCAACCAAAAATATCCAGCCAAGAGCGCCCCGTGGGCAGCGTCCTGTGACCACTGATGAAGGTCTAGAAGATGACCGACTCAAACAGCAGCAATAGATGAGCGATCGTCTCTGACTTTACATCTACAAGGTGGACCGACTAGGTAGGAGCGTCTAATAGAGTGGACAGTGAGTGGACACGGTGTTTAAAAACTCCAGCAGCGCTTTTGAGCACTAAACCAGCCCAGTTTAACCAGTAACGACTTATTCATTCAAGTATTAATTCACTGCTTTTTTTCACTGGTCAGGGTCGCTGTGGGTCTGATTCACTGTATGAGGAGGCAGGAAACATCCCGGACAGCTCATCACAGGACACACACACACACACACACACTGCACGTCTTTGTACTGTGGGAGGAAACCGGAGCTCCCGGAGGAAACCCACACAGACACGGGGAGAACATGCAAACTCCACACAGAAATACCCGGGGAATCGAACCCATGCTGTTTTTGCTGTGAGGTGACAGTGCTACCCACCGAGCCACTGAGACGTTCTAAGAACCTGATAAAGAACAATCAATAATAATAAACCAAAAATATACGGACGTGTCCTTTAGTTTGGGTTCGCGGCTGATTATTGAGCTCGTCCACATCAAAATAAAAACTACGCTAAGCTAATTTCATCCGCTAATACCAAAGGTTTTTTATTTAAAGCCACATTAAACTACGACCCAGTGCCGCGGAATAGCAGATTAGCCTTTTAAAAACATTAGCGAGGCCAATATGCTGCATGTTTGTGCGCAGCCATTAGCATAAATAGCATTTGGATAATGCAGTTTAGCCTTTATTACATTTCCACTGATATTAGCAGCGTTAGCGTTTTTTTAACGGGCGCGACATTTTGTCCTGCTCGAGGACGCAGCAATTTAAGATCCGCTCATGCTGACGTTACGCTAGCGCTACTGTATGGTAATTTAATTACAAACTAATTACGTTACCGCTAACACACTCTTTAACGCTAACGCTGAGCGTTTGGTTGTTTTATCTCCTGTTGTCTGTTAAATCCGAGACGTCGGCTAGCGCGCTGGCTAATCATTTACCAAGGAACCAAACCAGGCAGCGTCTGATCTCGACTCAAAAACCCAGACGATGTGAGAGCGCCGAAATTAGCATGATGGAACGAGCCTGCGGGCGTTCATTAGCATTAGCATAAATGGCATTCGGATAATGCAAATTAGCCTCCATTACCTTTTAGCGGCGCCAGCGTTTGTTCTCAGGTCAGGTTTTACTCTCCCGCTTAAGGTCAGAATGACGCGATCTGTTTGTGTAACCGCCTCCGCCTCGCTCGCGCGCTTCGTTTTAATGCTAATGTACTTAACTGTAATTTAATTACAGAAACGCTCATGCTAATGCACGCGTAGTGTTAGCCAGCGTCTGTGTCTTCTTAAAAAGATCTGATGTGCTGATTCGTCTGATCTCAGTTCACGTTTCCATCGTGTGGCGGTCCATCCGGAGAGCCCGGAGAACTAGACGTCACTTCTTTAATCCAAAGCGACTTACAGTACTGTGACAGTATACAGTCTGAGCAATTGATGGTTAAGGGCCTCGCTCAAGGGCCCAACAGTGACAACCTGGCCGTAGTGGGGCTTTAACCAGCGACCTTCTGAATTCTAGTTCAGTACCTTAACTGCAAGGCTACAACTGCATCATCATTAGTTAGGGCTGGGCGGTATATCGTAAATATGGATATATTCGATATTACTTTTACACGATGTTGAAAATGACCAGATTCTATATATCGAGTATGTGTAGAACACACAGGTTCCCATCTGAGAACGTTTTAAACACAACAGCGCTGAGCGGAACGCTTCCCTTCGTGTATGAGCGTGGAAACTGAATCACTGAGTCAATGAGTCAGAAACGACTCTTTTCAGACGAATTATTGATTAGAATCGAATCAGTAAACTGTGCTCTTATCTATGGTAAAGATTCATTCGTTTTGCTCACTCTTAGCACTTTTCCACCAAAAGAACTCTGGTTCTGGTTCTTGAACCGGTTCTGTTAAGGTTTCTTTAAACCTTGGTGTTCTGTAGAGAACCGACCCGCGTTTCCACCAGTTTTTGGGAACCATCAACGGTGGGCGTTACACAACGAAAGTAAAGAGTAACATGATGGTGGAGCGTGTAGATTATCTGTGGGGATTTGTGCAGCTGTTACAGATGTTCTTTTATGTAAAAAGCGTGGATCAGCTGTCGGTGATAAGAAGACTATAAAGTTTAGATCAGTCAAAGTCGTTAAAGTAATGGTTTCAAAACAGTAATTGCTCATTGTTTGTCTCAGTTGTTGTTTTCTTTAGTTCAGTGACGTGAGAAGAGTTTTGCGCTTCCCTCTCACCGTGACTCAGCGCTCGACTCGAGAGATAAAACACTAAAGTTCCACGACTTGAACAAACATCTGTGTGAAATAACCATCAAACCCAGTCTAACAGCTCCACATGTATCTGTGTTTAACTGGATTTACTTCACGTGTGCTGGTTCTGCAGCTCCAGGTTCTGAATCCACAAAAAGCTTCAACTCAATAAAGCGTAACGTGTCTGAATGTACTAACAGCACCACACAGGAACTAGACGCTAGTTCTCCGTCTGGAACCTCTTTTTTTTTTGTGGAAACACGCGGAACCGGTTCAAAATCAAGTTCGGGAACCGGAACGGAACCGGAACCGCGTGGGTAAAACAACTCCGGTTCAAGAGATTCAGATGTATAAACCAATCAGAGCTTCGAATTCAGATTTGGGGAGGAATTTCAATCTCTCTCTTCATTGGTTGCTGTATAATTGACAGATAAGTGAACGAATCACCAGTTTCAGCTTTTAACCGCGACAGCCGAGAGAATAAATGAGGTTAAACGATCTAAGACGGTTTTCATTAGTTAGGAGGATAAACAGTTAAATATGGATTTATATATTCTGGAAATATACAAGACGGACTCCAAGGTAAGCTGCGGTTATGATTTGATGCTGCTGTGTGGTTGATCAGAGTCGCGGTTCTGCTGTTTATCGTGCAATTTCATTTTGCACTGATGGCAAAGCTTTATTAAATATTAAACGTTTTCGGGACTTTTCCGATGCTCATTAATTTGAAGTAAAACTGACAGTATAAATGTGATTGTGAGATTCTGCTGTTTGTTCAATATAAATATTGTCAATATTAATATAAATACAGCCTGTAATACAAAATATAAACACTATAATCAGTCAGAATGGATCAGAACTACAATGTTTTGTGTTTTTAAGATGTAAAATATGGGCGGTGGGCTGCCATTGTACTTTAAGTTTACATTATATCATTTACATTTTCAGCATTTAGCAGACGCTTGTATCCAAAGCGACTTACACAATGAGCTAAACACGATGAGCAATTGAGGGTTAAGGGCCTTGCTCAGGGACCCAACAGTGGCAACTTGGTGGTGGCGGGGCTTGAACCAGCAACCTTCTGTTTACTAGTCCAGTACCTTAACCACATCTTATCGTATCGTATATCGCCACCTCTCAAAAGCATATCAAGATATGAGTTTTTTTGTCATATCGCCCAGAGTTTCTTACATTTACTTTGACTTTTATTTGATGTCAGACAGGATGAACCTGCGATATTTCATCTTTTATCTGCTGAACTTCATTTCATTTATTAATAAACATCCACTCCTGCATTTCAGGCCTGCAACACATTCCAAAAAAGATGGGACGGTAAAGCATTTACCACTTTGTAATGTTGCCGTTCATTTTCACCACTTAAAAGAGGTTTTGGCACCGAGGAAAGCGAGTGATTTAATGTTTCAGCTTTTATTTTGTCTCGTTCTTCCTGCAAACACGTCTTAAGATGTGCAACAGTACGGGGGGTCGTCGTCGTCGCATGCTGCATCACAGAAGTGTAAATGACCTTTACCAAGGGCACTGACACACCCCCATACCATGACAGACCCTGGTACTGACACACCCCCATACCATGACAGACCCTGGTACTGACACCCCCCCATACCATGACAGACCCTGGTACTGACACACCCCCATACCATGACAGACCCTGGTACTGACACGCCCCCATACCATGACAGACCCTGGTACTGACACACCCCCATACCATGACAGACCCTGGTACTGACACACCCCCATACCATGACAGACCCTGGTACTGACACGCCCCCATACCATGACAGACCCTGGTACTGACACACCCCCATACCATGACAGACCCTGGTACTGACACGCCCCCATACCATGATATACCCTGGTACTGACACACCCCCATACCATGACAGACCCTGGTACTGACACCCCCCCATACCATGACAGACCCTGGTACTGACACACCCCCATACCATGACAGACCCTGGTACTGACACGCCCCCATACCATGACAGACCCTGGTACTGACACACCCCCATACCATGACAGACCCTGGTACTGACACGCCCCCATACCATGATATACCCTGGTACTGACACCCCCCCATACCATGACAGACCCTGGCACTGACACACCCCCATACCATGACAGACCCTGGTACTGACACACCCCCATACCATGACAGACCCTGGTACTGACACACCCCCATACCATGACAGACCCTGGTACTGACACACCCCCATACCATGACAGACCCTGGTACTGACACCCCCCCATACCATGACAGACCCTGGTACTGACACACCCCCATACCATGACAGACCCTGGTACTGACACGCCCCCATACCATGACACACCCTGGTACTGACACACCCCCATACCATGACAGACCCTGGTACTGACACACCCCCATACCATGACAGACCCTGGTACTGACACACCCTCATACCATGACAGACCCTGGTACTGACACGCCCCCATACCATGACAGACCCTGGTACTGACACGCCCCCATACCATGATATACCCTGGTACTGACACACCCTCATACCATGACAGACCCTGGTACTGACACACCCCCATACCATGACAGACCCTGGTACTGACACACCCCCATACCATGACAGACCCTGGTACTGACACGCCCCCATACCATGATATACCCTGGTACTGACACCCCCCCATACCATGACAGACCCTGGCACTGACACACCCCCATACCATGACAGACCCTGGTACTGACACACCCCCATACCATGACAGACCCTGGTACTGACACACCCCCATACCATGACAGACCCTGGTACTGACACACCCCCATACCATGACAGACCCTGGTACTGACACACCCTCATACCATGACAG
The DNA here is from genome assembly GCF_030014385.1 of Trichomycterus rosablanca. Classification (NCBI taxonomy): domain Eukaryota; kingdom Metazoa; phylum Chordata; class Actinopteri; order Siluriformes; family Trichomycteridae; genus Trichomycterus; species Trichomycterus rosablanca. The sequence goes on along the minus strand of NC_086002.1, from coordinate 964,823 downwards.
ACCCTGGTACTGACACGCCCCCATACCATGACAGACCCTGGTACTGACACGCCCCCATACCATGATATACCCTGGTACTGACACACCCTCATACCATGACAGACCCTGGTACTGACACACCCCCATACCATGACAGACCCTGGTACTGACACGCACCCATACCATGATATACCCTGGTACTGACACCCCCCCATACCATGACAGACCCTGGTACTGACACGCCCCCATACCATGATATACCCTGGTACTGACACACCCTCATACCATGACAGACCCTGGTACTGACACACCCCCATACCATGACAGACCCTGGTACTGACACGCCCCCATACCATGATATACCCTGGTACTGACACCCCCCCATACCATGACAGACCCTGGTACTGACACGCCCCCATACCATGACACACCCTGGTACTGACACCCCCCCATACCATGACAGACCCTGGTACTGACACGCCCCCATACCATGATATACCCTGGTACTGACACACCCCCATACCATGACAGACCCTGGTACTGACACGCCCCCATACCATGACACACCCTGGTACTGACACACCCCCATACCATGATAGACTCTGGCTTTTGGACGTGTTGCTGATAACAGTCTGGATCCTTTTCATCTTTGATCCGGAGCACACAGCGTCCATTTTTTTTCATAAAAGAGCTGGAATGCTAATTCATCTGACCACAATCCATGTTTCCACTGTGTGATGGTCCATCCTAGATGCCTCCGAGCCCAGAGAAGTCGACGCTGCTTCTGGACATGGTTAACATAAGGCTTCTTTTGTGCACAGTAAAGTGTTAAGTATAATTAGTGCAGTAACTCTGTATTGTAGAGCTTGATAAAGGTTTGATAAACTAATCCCTCACCCATGTGGTTGAGTGGAGGTTCTTGATGGCGTCTGAGGGATGGAAGATCATGAGCGTTCAGATTAAGCTCTCACCCTCGACCTTTACACACTGAAATTCCTCCTGATTCCTTGAATGGTTTAATGATATTCTGCACTGTAGAGGGAGAACATGCAAATCCCTTCAAATCTTTCTTTGAGGCTCATTGTTTTTAAACATTTCAATCATTTTCTCACACATTTGTGGACAAACTGGATCCTCTGATCATCTTTACTCATCAGAGGCTCTCAGCCTTTCCTGGATGCTGCTTTTGTACCAAACCATGATCACAATCACCTGTTCACATCACATCATTATTTAGTTTTTTCACCTCATTACGAGCACTAAATTTCCCCTGTCCCAACTTTTTTTGGAATGTGTTGCAGGTCTGAAATGCAGGAATGGATGTTTATTAATAAATGAAGTGAAGTTGAGCAGATAAAAGATGAAATATCTCAGGTTCATCCTGTCTGACATCTAATAAAAGTCAAAGTAAATGTAAGAAACTCTGTGTTTTATTATTTACATTTTCCATGCTGTCCCAACTTTTTCTGATTTGGGGGTTGTAATTTGCTAGCTGTATTAGGCTTGTAAATATTAGCCAAAATAACCATAAACTAGTTGGGTGTAAATGCTATCCAAACAAGACCGTTAACGTCACATTTCACAATCCAAACACACAGCTAACATCAAGGTTTATTTAGTAAATAAACACGGCACGGATTTCACTAGCCAGATTAGCTTTTCCGCCGTGCACTTGAGTTAAGTAACGTTAGCTGAGCCGCCGTCCCGGTACGTGATGACCCCCGCGCCCGGCTGAATAAATCTATCCCGAGCTCTGCTTTAATCCCGGGCCGGCGATCACTCAGCGGAATGAGAGCGAGTGGATGATAAATGGAGCCGGACAGGCGGAGAGGATGTGAGGTGAGGTCAGCGGTGTGAGCGGCAATAATTCCGGATTATCCCAACGAGCAAATAATAACCAGGGACAAAATCCACACTGACCAAGCGTTTAATAAAAGAGCGGCGTGGACGGTGAGGGCGGTGAGGACGGTGAGGACGGTGAGGACGGTGAGGACGTGTCCCGCATCCACATGAGTTCCGCTAATGCTCCCTCATTTTACCCTCCACTGAGTCAGACGCTCGCAATCTGTCCGTCATCCCTCCAGCCGCCTCTCCTCGTCCCTCAGCTCCCTCGTTACTCCAGCTCCACAAACAAAACCTCCACAATATCAAAAAATGCTTATAATTAATGTTCCGACATGGAAAGCACCATTACACCTGCATGGCTGCACGCTGGTTCGATTAGAGGAGCTTCTGTAGGACACTGTTGGAGGACCTAGAGGGACTAGTGGAGGCTCTGGAGGTACGACAGTCAATAACAAAAGCTCTAAAAGTCAAGTAGAGGCCAAAGGGCTGGAAGGTCAACAACCAGATGGTAAAGCTTCTCCAAAGTGAACTTGTCTGGTTTGCAGAGGCTCCAGGGGTTTGTCAGTAACTAGTGGAGGCTTTCAGCAATGCCTAACTGTAGAGGACTCTGGTGAAGGCTCCATAGAGATGACAATGATAGGCTGAGGAGCTTCATTGACCTTCCCGACCCCTGCCTTCCGACTTCCCTGCATTTTCTGACCCTTTGTCCTCCAACCACACTGACCTAGACCTTGATCCACAACTGTTTAGCATGTATACCTTCAAGGCTCTCTGCTGTCAAGCCAAGCTGAACCTTCAGACCCTCTACCATCCAACATCCCTCCATGACCTTTCAGATCCTTCTGCCTCCCACCTTGTAATTCCTCACTAACTAAGGTTAATAAGGAAGATGCAAATAATCGACCAGGGTTTGGGACCTGCACTAAGGGCGCACTGATATGTCCCCACAATGGCTAGGCTCACGTAATGCCATGCACTTTTGGTAATTATGAGCTCAACCTGGGATTCGAACCCCCAGAGCTCAGGCACTGGTGTAATCAGCAGCGTGGCTCTTACCGTTACGCCACACCCACACCTTACCGTCTTACCGTCCCAGTAAAAAATGCAACTCACACGCGAGGCGTTCTGTTCATTTATACCCGTTTAATCATGTACAGAATCATTCAGGGGTTCATTAATTCATCCAGTCGTTTCGTCGATTGATTCCTCTCACGATGTGCTTCCTTAATCAGTTACAGGAGGTTCACTGTGAGGTGAACACACACACACACACACACACACACACTTTCAGCAAGAGGAAACTAGGTTCTAGGTCAGACCTCTAGGTTAGGTGTACGTCCCGGAAGTCTTGGGGCGTGGCGGTTCCTCTCCTGTGACTGAAGGACTGGACCACATACTCTGACTTTTGGAAATTCACTCATGAAAATGTGCTGGTTTAGAAATATACGTACACCAGAGATGTTCACAAGTCACAAAATACGAGTCCGAGTCAAGTCACGAGTCTTTAGACTAGAGTCCGAGTCAAGTGACGAGTCTTTAGGCTAGAGTCCGAGTCAAGTCACGAGTCTTTAGACTAGACTCCGAGTCAAGTGACGAGTCTTTAGACTAGAGTCCGAGTCAAGTTACGAGTCTTTAGGCTAGAGTCCGAGTCAAGTTACAAGTCTTTAGGCTAAAGTCCGAGTCAAATCACGAGTCTTCAGGCTAGAGTCTGAGTCGAGTCACGAGTCTTCAGGCTAGAGTCCGAGTCAAGTCACGAGTCTTTAGACTAGAGTCCGAGTCAAGTAACGAGTCTTCAGACTAGAGTCTGAGTCAAGTCACGAGTCTTTAGACTAGAGTCCGAGTCGAGTCACGAGTCTTTAGACTAGAGTCCGAGTCGAGTCACGAGTCTTCAGGCTAGTGTCTGAGTCGAGTCACGAGTCTTTAGGCTAGAGTTCGAGTCAAGTAACGAGTCTTTAGACTAGAGTCCGAGTCAAGTTACGAGTCTTCAGGCTAGAGTCCGAGTCGAGTCACGAGTCTTTAGACTAGAGTCTGAGTCAAGTCACGAGTCTTCAGGCTAGAGTCCGAGTCAAGTCACGAGTCTACAGGCTAGAGTCCGAGTTGAGTCATGAGTCTTTAGGCTAGAGTCCGAGTCGAGTCACGAGTCTTAAGGCTAGAGTCCGAGTCAAGTCACGAGTCTTCAGGCTAGAGTCCGAGTCGAGTCACGAGTCAATATAATCTATACCAGGGGTGGGGAACCTCCGGCCCACGGGCCGTATACGGCCCCCCGCTCAATCAAATGTGGCCCGCCATATATTTCCTAGATTTTACTGTCTGGACTTTATGCAAGCAATGCAATTTCGAGTTTTACTCGCTGGCTTTAGATGAGATGTCACATTGAAATGATGATAAGGTAAATCTGAGATGAAATATAAACACTACATACCATCAGCATCATGTATTTATAAAGCCTGTATTATTTGGCTGTATGTTGCATCATTGTAGTCTGTGGCCCGTGACCAGATATGTAATTATTAATCTGGCCCTCAGTGGGTAAAAGCTTCCCCACCCCTGATCTACACAAACATATATTGTAAATGTAGCGTAGAATTAAAGAAATAATCTTTAACTCCCTGTAGCCTCTGGAGCCTCTTCCATACACTCTACCACGAAGACTTACTGACCCCTGAACACTTTGACCGCTTTGCTATCCAGACTAGTTCACTTTGGAGAATCTTCATCATCTGGTTGTTGACCTTCAAACCCTTTGCCATGAAACCATGCTGACCTTAACCTTGATTGGCAACTGCTTAGCATATTTGCTTTCAAGTTCCTCTGCTATCGAGCCACGCTGACCCTCAGACCCTCGGCCATCAGGTCAATGCTGACCTTCCAGATAGTCTATCGTCCAGCCACTTTGACCTAAGATACTAGAGCTATTTCATCTCATTGACCTTTCTGACCCCTTTCCATTCTGACCCTTTGCCCTCTAACCACACTGACCTTGACCTTGATCCACAACTGTTTAGCACTAACTTTGTGGTTACCACTTGGAGGAGGCGCATCTCAGACCCAGCATGACCAACACGTGCAGAAAACCAGCTCAGTAGTGTTGAACACCTTTGGAATCCATTAAAATGCTAATCGTGAGCTTGAAGCTCTCGTTCCTGACCTCTCAAGGGGCCTTTAGTGGAACGTCTCAGCTTACGGCGTCCGACCAGCTCATGATTTCGGCAGTGCAGTCGACGTCCTCTCGAGAAAATACTCAATAAGGGAAGCTGAAGTGAAGCGTCGCTTCCTCTCGGCGTACGTGATTCAGCATTTTCATTTGCGTAGCCGAGCGCTGATACGTGGATGTGTTCGTGAACCTTCAGGGACGTGAAGCGCCTCGGCGTTAGCGGCGCTCCGCTCGTCCTAAATTGAATCGGCGGATGGCGTCTGTAAACAACGTTTTTATTTGTATATATTGTGATTCTGATGATGTGACGCTCAGATCGCCGCCTCGTATCGGCTCGGGCGAGCGCGCTCTATAACATCGACCCTTCCTGTAATAAGCCATCGATCTGCTCCGCCGCCGCACTAATAACTCATCCCCGCTGACGTTAATGTTTCGCGTATTGCAATCTCTGCACCGTTAGCAAAGCAGCTGCGCTGGCGTGAAATGCTTCTGCGTGTTATTAGCAATCGCTATAACATCAGCCATCGCTCTCGCTGGGTTCCATCAAATAAAAAGCATCGAGAAGCGTTCGGATCTGACCGAGAGCTCGGCTTTTTTCAGGTATTCCCACTTCCAAAGGATTCCACCCACCCAAAAACATGCCAGTATGTGGATTGGTGACTAAACTGCCACTCCAATTATTCAGTCATTCATTCATTGCTTCATCCCAGTCTGGGCGGCACGTTGGCTTGGTGGGTAGCACTGCCACCTCAAAGCATGAACATCCTGGGTCCTGAGCATCTACACAGACATGGGGAGAACATACAAACTCCATGCAGAAAGGACCCAGACTGCTCTATTTGGGAATCGAACCCAGGACCTTCTGGCTGTCAGGTGACAGTGCTACCCACCGAGCCTCTGTGAGAGACTTGTCAGTGTGAGATGGTTTTGTGACGGGCGGCACAGTGGCTCGGTGGGTAGCACTGTCTCCTCACAGAAAGAACATCCTGGGGCCTGAGCAACCGGAGGAGACCCTCACAGACACGGGGAGAACATGCAAACTTCACACAGAAAAGAACCTGGATTGTTCCACCTGGAAATCGAACCCAGGACCTTCTGGCTGTGAGGGGACAGTGCTACCCACCGAGCCACTGTGCCACTGTGCCACACCTCAAACTTTGATTATCAAGAGATTATCAGACTGTTAGGACGTCAGTGTGAGATGGTTTTGTGATGGGCAGTACGGTGGCTCGGTGGGAAGCACTGTCTCCTCACAGCCAGAAGGTCCTGGGTTTGATTCCCAGGTGAAGCGGTCCAGGTCCTTTCTGTGAGGAGTTTTGCATGTTCTTCTCGTGTCTGTGTGGGTTTCTTCCCACAATCCAAAACTGCCCCTAAGTGTGTGAGTGTGTGTGTGTGAGTAAGTGTGTGTTTGAGTCAGTGTGTGTGTGTGTGTGTGTAAGTGTGTTTGAGTCAGTGTGTGTGTGTGTGTGTAAGTGTGTTTGAGTCAGTGTGTGTGTGTGTGTGTAAGTGTGTGTTTGAGTCAGTGTGTGTGTGTGTAAGTGTGTGTTTGAGTCAGTGTGTGTGTGTGTGTGAGTGTGTAAGTGTGTGTTTGAGTCAGTGTGTGTGTGTGTGTGTGTAAGTGTGTGTTTGAGTCAGTGTGTGCGAGTGTGTGTGTGTGAGTGTGTAAGTGTGTGTTTGAGTCAGTGTGTGCGAGTGTGTGTGTGTGTGAGTGTGTAAGTGTGTGTTTAAGTCAGTGTGTTTGAGTCAGTGTGTGTATGAGTGTGTGTTTGAGTCAGTGTGTGTGTGTGTGTAAGTGTGTGTTTGAGTCAGTGTGTGTGTGTGTGTAAGTGTGTTTGAGTCAGTGTGTGTGTGTGTGAGTAAGTGTGTGTTTGAGTCAGTGTGTGTGTGTGTGAGTGTGTAAGTGTGTGTTTGAGTCAGTGTGTGCGAGTGTGTGTGTGTGTGTGTAAGTGTGTGTTTGAGTCAGTGTGTGCGAGTGTGTGTGTGTGAGTGTGTAAGTGTGTGTTTGAGTCAGTGTGTGCGAGTGTGTGTGTGAGTGTGTAAGTGTGTGTTTGAGTCAGTGTGTGCGAGTGTGTGTGTGTGTGTGTAAGTGTGTGTTTGAGTCAGTGTGTGCGAGTGTGTGTGTGTGAGTGTGTAAGTGTGTGTTTGAGTCAGTGTGTGCGAGTGTGTGTGTGAGTGTGTAAGTGTGTGTTTAAGTCAGTGTCTTTGAGTCAGTGTGTGTGTATGAGTGTGTGTTTGTCTGTGTGTGTGTGTGTAAGTGTGTGTGTGTGTAAGTGTGTGTTTGAGTCAGTGTGTGTGTATGAGTGTGTGTTTGTCTGTGTGAGTGTGTGTGTGTAAGTGTGTGTGTG